>NC_041393.1:386647453-386660513 GCF_002162155.2 Triticum dicoccoides | reverse complement strand
ACACACACACACACTACAATTAAAAGAGCAAACATAAGTCCCCCTAAAGCCACACAACAAATTGTACACATAATAACCAGGACCTTTCGATCAAATCAAGTTAACACATCCTACTGTTCATATTATGTTTAATGGTCCTTTTCAAAAAAAATTATGTTTAATGGTCTGCCACTTTGATCAACGTTCCAGATCAAATGTTCTGCCAGCGTGGTCTGCCAATCCCCGTGGCCCCGCCCCTGTGGATCGACTTCACCTGAGAGTCCTGATCGAGAAGGACGGATCATACGTCGCCGCTCCTCCCTTCCCCTCCTCGCGCCGTCCCTCTCCCCACGCCTGCAAGGATGGCCATCTTCTCCCGCCGCCTCCTCCCTCCCTCCAGTGCCACCGCGCTGTGGCTTCCCCCTTCCTCCTAGCATCGTTGACGCACCCCATGCCAAGGTCCCAGCCGAACGGCGGCAACTATTTTCGGCGTCATTCCTCGCACGCCTGAGAGAACTGCTCGTCGCCGAGTCCGTCCCACTGCAAGCATGGCAGCACTGCGATCTACTCGCTCCTCCCTCGCCGTAGGCAGGCAGATGGTCAGGAACCTTAATCCCTAGGTGAGTTTCCGTTTGCCTTTAGTCGATTTGACTGTGTGTGTGTTTGGGCTACTGCACAGATCGTTTCTATGTTTTGTGTTTTATGGCGATCATGCCTCCAGCAGAGTTGCGTTAGCATGAGGCTGTTCTGTAATATGTAGGACTACTCCCGAACAAGCATTCAGATTCTTGAAGATGTCTCCACACATTCTATTTCCAATACGTAGAACATTAGAACGCAAGCATATGCTTTCTGGATGTCTCAGGTATGGAATTAGTCACTACTGCAAGCTTTGTCTACACTTCACAAGTTATATGGATCAAGTTAATTTTTAGCAGAATAACATGTGAAATATTACTTTTGGATAGAGTTTAAATGTAGCATGTTTCCTTCTTGACCAAAAGGTGCTCGAGTTCTTTGTCTAGCATATTAAAGGAGCCTTGATGTTGACAATTCCACAACTTTATTGGATCTTTTATCATGATATTTTCCAGTCTGCTGCCAGATTGTTCACACAATGTGCCACAACCTTTTCTGCAGGTAATGTGTCAAGCTTTTGGACTGCTATGTTGCCTGATAGTTCTAGCCAATTGGGTTTTCATGTGCTCGCTTGTGAGATGAATGAATGGTAAAAGATCAAAAGTTGTATGATTCTACTAATCCTCCCTTATAAATCATAGGTTGGTACAAAATCTAGGAATAGGTTCCTATCAGTCTACCATCATTCTTTTGTTTCAAAAGTGTTCCATTGATTTTTTTGCTTATATACTGAATGCAGATTTGTTTAAATTTAGTTTGCAGCTTGAGGATGAGGTATGTGCTTTGATTTTTGGACCTCTTGCAGCTTGAGGACGAGGTATGTGCCCCTCCCCTGGTTACTTGCCAGTAACCATGTCGGATTCATTACAATTATTAACCCATTTGTAGGAAGAGATAGATCTGCTCTGGTGGTGGGAGACAAACAATGCCTTTTGGTGCTATTTTCTAAATAAGATATATGCATGTCTTCACACCTCCATTGCTGTTGCGCCCATAACCCAAGCTCCGCTGCTGCCACATTGTTGGTCCGCGAAGAGAACGCAAACGGTATAGCTCTGAAATCCACGACAGACATTGCTCTCATTCTGTTGCTATTGTTGTGGAACGCCGAGGACGCATGCACCACGGCCGCCGGTTCTCCCAATCAGGGGGCGTGAAATCTGCCATCAGTATGTTTTGTGTGTGATTCGAAGTTTGGCAACCGGCATGATGCGAGAAAAAACAACAGTGGATACCTCCCATCAATTGTTCATAGTTGGTTTGTTACTTCAGACTCACGGGTGAATCCACAGGTAATGTTTGCACCAATAAAACTGCAACCTTCATTGCAGGACAACTTCTAACTGAATCTCATGGATTTGTCTTCACATAATGTTCTCTTAGTCGGATTGTGGCATGCAGCAAGGTGAGCAACCAATCATCATCGTGAGATTTCTATTCTGAATGCTGAAGAAAGCTACTAAGCAAGTTCATGTATGTACAACAGTTCTAATTGCTGCTTTTAGAGAAGTCCCAGTTGTACGAAGCTACACTGTGAATTCTCATCTTACTAAATTTTTCATTCAACTTCTCCATTTTGGACTGTATATTTTCATTACTATCTCTTCTACCTTATTTTAGCGATTTTAATCAGCTGCGATGGCGTTCAACAACTCTTTATGTTTTTAGTCTTTTTATTTACTAGCATTGTGTTATGCTTTCAGATTCAAAGAACCACAGACGCACTGTGAGACTATTATGCCCAGAGTTAGCCAAGAGCCTAAGACATACTAAAAACATTTTTTAGATAAGATAGTTATGAAAAAAGAGACTTTGTTAATCGGTACTGAAATGCATAACATTGATGCTAGAATCTTATTTTTCGCTGTATATAATATCAACAACATGATTTTTTCCGGGTCATAGATTGCTTGGAAAAATGCAACATTGATATGCTAGAATCCTGAGGAGATTATGGCCGGTGATGGAGATTATTTTGTATGCTCATGGTGCCATGGCGACTGCACGGCGGAGGGCTGCACGCTTGACTTCGACATCAGCGTCTTCAACAAGGAGAAGATCTCCCTCGCCAGCCATGACGAGGTCTGCACCTGCACTCCCGTTCCTATTCCTTCTCCCTCTCCAGGAATTGGTTTCTGATGTTTTTTTGTTTTGTTTGTGCCTCTGCAGTATATGGTGGCGGGCGGGTGCAACCTCTTCCCATTGCTCCCGGAGGCGTCAAGGGTGTCATGTCCTTTGTCGTGATCGGATGGGGCTCCCAGGTTCAGTCCCATCTTCGCTTTGCTCCCTCATTGCGCAGTTTCTCTCCTATCTGTAGAGATATGTCTCTCTACTGCTATTCTACTGAATATTATTCTTGGAGTATCATAGCCAATTGCTTTACTGGTGAACATGTGTAGGAGGATTTGTGGTTTAGCGTTATTAGACCTCTGTGAATACATGTATAGGAGGATTCTTGGAGCTTTGTACAATCAGTAAGGCCATCAAAGCTAATTCCTTTACTGGTGAACATGTATAGGAGGATTCATTATTAGACCTCTCTACATAACTACATATACATGTTTGCTCTGTGCTACAAAAAAAGACTCTCCTTTGGTGGTGAGAATAAAAAGGAATAAATTTACTATTCGGAATAAAATTTAATTGGGTGAACTGTAGAAGCTGACTTTGTTAGAGAAAGGTTGAGAACCCACCCTTTCTTTCTTGTAGGATTGAGAAGATTTTGAATTTAGAACCTTTTAGATGTACAAAAAGAAAGCAGATTGTGCTTGTAGATAATGATGGTGAGAAGATCAAATTTATGGTATGGGGAGAGTGGTTTAACAGATTGTACTTGTACAGAAAGAGAGCAGATTGTGTTTCTTTTCAGAAGATAACTTTTGCCAGCCATTGTGTTGCTTGTAAGCAGAATACTTATTGATTTAGTTCTCTCACCACTGATTCTCCTGAAGCTGTAATTTGTATTGAGTTATATATATTGTGTCAATCCTAATATTAGTATATGCAACCTAACACGATGATACCAACGGTGTTACATGTCATAATATGTTTAGTTCCTTAGTTCTGTTTATTTGCATCTTCTACTTTCAGGCCATGGACACATGCAACATATGCAGAACCAAAAACTAGGTGTAATCTGATGTTCCCTTTGTAGAACCTGCTTTGAGAAAATAGTACCCAATGTGTTCATGCTTTCCACTCTCTTTTGGTGCTTATTTTGTGATTCTGCATAAAGGGAAACTGTTTCCGGATCCCCCTCCCTGCACCGCACTCATCAAGCACATTTGAAACCATTATATTGTAGAATACCTTTGCGGGTCATTAGGCAGAGTTGGGGTTGGTTCTGCTGTACATCTCTGGTCTGACTTGTAGTTTGGCTAAGGTACTATTGAATTAATGGGTTTTGGTAATTATGTATGGTTGTCTGCTTGAGAAGTCCACTATGTGCATGTTCGATACGAGATAATTATGTCTTAACTAGGATGACTCAAGAAATTTATTTCTATGATTATACGTGTGTTGCACGTGCACGCTTACTAGTGGAATAGAAACACTACAAAAAAAGACACATCCATGACATTTTGGGCTGAACGAATTTTTTCCTGTCATGCTTATGACACTTCTATGACGATAATTGTGACAAAACCCGGTATCATCATAGATGTGGTGGGATCCTACTTCTATGACGAAAAATCATGACAGAAAATGGGCTTTTCGTCTTGGGTGGGCCGGAGACGTAGCTGCATGACATTCTTTGGGTCGTCCATGACGAAAAAACCGTGGTAGAAGCAAGGGCGAGGAAAATATCAGGGAGTTCTCGGTTACGGTGGGTTGTTGGGGCCGAGCGATGCACGGAGGTTTGCGAGTTTTTCTAGTACACGTACGCGTGTGTGTATGAGGCGTTGTGCTCTAACTGAACCCTAGCGAGGCATTGGGCTCTAACTGAACCCGAGCGTTGCACTAGCTACGTTACTGAACCCGAGCGATCGATCCCTTGTTGTTAACTTAATCTGAGTGATTTGTTCGCTACTGCTGCTAACCAAGGCCGGTCGAACCCTGCTGCCTCTTTCCCTTGATGAACAGTGCGTGTTGTAGTGTGTGTGTGTGTGGGGGGGTGGATGAACAGTTCCTGGTGGGCGGTTGGATGAATATGACCCCGTGGTAGTAGAGGCCGTTGCCGCTGGATGAACAGGAGCCCGATCGAGCCGGTTGGGGGTGGATGAACAAGACCCCATGGAGGGCTGGATGAACAGGACCTTGTGGAGGGCTGGTTGAACGGTAGCCGGTGGAGGGTTGGATGAACAGTAGCCCATGGAGGGGTGATGAATAGGACCCCGTGGAGAGGGCTGGTTGAATAGTTGTTGGGGAATGTAGTAATTTCAAAATTTTCCTACGCACACGCAAGATAGTGGTGATGCATAGCAACGAGAGGGGAGAGTATTGTCCACGTACCCTCGTAGACCGAAAGCGGAAGCGTTATGACAACGCGGTTGATGTAGTCGTATGTCTTCACGATCCGACCAATCTAAGTATCAAACGTACGGCACCTCCGAGTTCTGCACACGTTTAGCTCGATGACGATCCCCGGACTCCGATCCAGCAGGGTGTCGGGGATGAGTTCCGTCAGCACGACGGCGTGGTGACGATGATGATGTTCTACCGACGCAGGGCTTCGCTTAAGCACCGCAACGATATGACCGAGGTGGAATATGGTGGAGGGGGGCACCACACACGGCTAAGGAACGATCACGAAGATCAACTTGTGTGTTTAGAGGTGCCCCCTTGCCCCCGTATATAAAGGAGCAAGGGAGGAGGAGGCCGACCCTAGAAGGGGCGCGCCATGAGGAGTCCTACTCCCACCGGGAGTAGGACTCCCTCCTTCCTTGTTGGACTAGGAGAAGGGGGAAGGAAAGGGAGAGAAGGTGAAGGAAAGAGGGGAAGGAAAAGGAGGAAAGGGGGGCCGGCCCCCTAGTCCAATTCGGTTTGGGCTAGGGGGGCCGCGCGCCCTGCCTCCTCTCTTCCACCACTTGGCCCATGAGGCCCATTGCTTCTTCCTCATATTCCCGTAACTCCTCGGTACCCCCGAAAATACCCGAATCACTCGGAACCTTTCCGAAGTCCGAATATAGTCGTTCAATATGTCGATCTTTATGTCTCGACCATTTCGAGACTCCTCGTCATGTCCCCGATCTCATCCGGGACTCGGAACTCCTTCGGTACATCAAAACTCATAAACTCATAATATAACTGTCATCGTTACCGGCAAGTCTCTTTACTCATTATGTAATGCATCATTCCGTAACTAACTCATTAGCTACATTGCTTGCAAGGCTTATAGTGATGTGCACTACTGAGAGGGCCCAGAGATACCTCTCCGACAATCGGAGTGACAAATCCTAATCTCGAAATACGCCAACTCCACATGTACCTTCGGAGAAACCTGTAGAGCTCCTTTATAATCACCAAGTTACGTTGTGACGTTTGGTAGCACACAAAGTGTTCCTCCGGTAAACGAGAGTTGCATAATCTCATAGTTGTAGGAACATGTATAAGTCATGAAGAAAACAATAGCAACATACTAAACGATCAAGTGCTAAGCTAACGGAATGGGTCAAGTCAATCACATCATTCTCCTAATGGTGTGATCCCGTTAATCAAATGACAACTCATGTCTATGGCTAGGAAACTTAACCATCTTTGATTCAATGAGCTTGTCAAGTAGAGGCATACTAGTGACACTATGTTTGTCGATGTATTCACACATGTATTATGTTTCCGGTTAATACAAATCTAGCATGAATAATAAACATTTATCATGATATAAGGAAATAAATAATAACTTTATTATTGCCTCTAGGGCATATTTCCTTCAGTCTCCCACTTGCACTAGAGTCAATAATCTAGTTCACATCGCCATGTGATTTAACACCAATATTCATATCTGTATATGATTAATACCCATAGTTCACATCGTCATGTGACCAACACCCAGAGGGTTTACTAGAGTCAATAATCTAGTTCACATCGCTATGTGATTAACACCCAAAAGAGTACTAAGGTGTGATCATGTTTTGCTCGTGAGAGAGGCTTAGTCAACGGGTCTGTCATATTTAGAGCCGTATGTATTTTGCAAATATTCTATGTCTACAATGTTCTGCACGGAGCTACTCTAGCTAATTGCTCCCACTTTCAATATGTACCCAGATTGAGACTTAGAGTCATCTGGATCGGTGTAAAAGCTTGCACCGATGTAACTCTTTACGACGGGCTCTTTTATCACCTCCATAATCGAGAAATATTTCGTTAGTCCTCACTAAGGATATTCTTGACCAATGTCCAGTGATCTACTCCTAGATCACTATTGTACTCCCTTGCCAAATTCAGAGCAAGGTATATAATAGGTCTGGTGCATTGCATATCATACTTTATAGAACCTATGACTGAGGCATGGGGAATGACTTTCATTCTCTTTTCTATTTTCTCCCGTGGTCGGGATTTGAGTCTTACTCAGTTTCACACCTTTGCAACACAAGCAAAAACTCTTTCTTTGACTATTCCATTTTGAACTACTTCAAAATCTTGTCAAGGTATGTACTCATTGAAAATCTTATCAAGCTCTTGATCTATCTCAATAGATCTTGATGCTCAATATGTAAGTAGCTTTACTGAGGTCTTTCTTTTAAAGAACTCCTTTCAAACACTTCTTTATGCTTTCCAGAAAGATTCTACATCATTTCTGATCAACAATATGTCACTTACATATACTTATTAGAAAGGATGTAGTGCTCCCACTCACTTTATTGTAAATACAGGCTTCACTGTAAGTCCGTATAAAACTATATGCTTTGATCAACTTATCAAAGCGTATATTCCAACTCCGAGATGCTTGCACCAGTCCATAGATGGATCGCTGGAGCTTGCACATTTTGTTAGCACCTTTAGGATTGTCAAAACCTTCTGGTTGCATCATATACAACTCTTCTTTAAGAAATCCATTAAGGAACGCAATTTTGATATCCATTTGCCAGATTTCATAAAATGTGGCAATTGCTAACATGATTTGGACAGACTTAAGCATCGATACGAGTGAGAAAATCTCATCGTGTTCAACACCTTGAACTTGTCAAAAACTTTTTTCGACAATTCGAGCTTTGTAGATAGTAACACTACTATCAACGCCCGTCTTCCTCTTGAAGATCCATTTATTTTCTATGGCTTGCCGATCATCGGGCAAGTCAATCAAAGTCCTCACTTTGTTCTCATACATGGATCCCATCTCAGATTTCATGGCCTTCAAGCCATTTCACGAAATCTGGGCTCATCATCGCTTCCTCATAGTTCGTAGGTTCATCATGGTCTAGTAACATGACTTCCAGAATAGGATTACCATACCACTCTGGTGCGGATCTTAATCTGGAAGATCTAGAAAGTTCGGTAGTAACTTGATCTAAAGCTTCATGATCATCATCATTAGCTTCCTCACTAATTGGTGTAGGAATCACTAGAACTGATTTCTGTGATAAACTACTTTCCAATTCGGGAGAAGGTACAATTACCTTATCAAGCTCTACTTTCCTCCCACTCACTTCTTTCGATAGAAATTCCTTCTCTAGAAAGGATCCATTCTTAGCAATGAATATTTTGCCTTTGGATCTGTGATTAGAAGGTGTACCCAACATTTTCCTTTGGGTATTCTATGAAGACGCACTTCTCCAATTTGGGTTCGAGCTTATCAGGTTGAAACTTTTTCACATAAGCATCGCAGCCCCAAACTTTAAGAAACGACAACTTTGGTTTCTTGCCAAACCATAGTTCATAAGGCGTCGTCTCAACGGATTTCGATGGTGCCCTATTTAAAGTGAATGCAATTGTCTCTAATGCATAACCCCAAAACGATAGTGGTAAACCAATAAGAAACATCGTAGATCGCACAATATCCAATAAAGTGCGGTTACGATGTTCGGACACACCATAACGTTGTGGTGTTCTAGGTGGCGTGAACTATGAAACTATTCCACATTGTTTTATATGAAGGCCAAACTTGTAACTCAAATATTCTCCTCCATGATCAGATCATAGAAACTTTATTTTCTTGTTCCGATGATTCTCCACTTCACTCTGAAATTCTTTGAACTTTTCAAATGTTTCAGACTTGTGTTTCATTAACCAGATATACTCATATCTGCTCAAATCATTTGCGAAGGTCAGAAAATAACGATACTCGCCACGAGCATCAACACTCATTGGACCGCATACATCGGTATGTATTATTTCCAACAAGTCAGTAGCTCGTTCCATTGTTCCGGAGAACGGAGTTTTAGTCATCTTGCCCAAAAGGCACGGTTCGCAAGCATCAAATGATTCATAACCAAGTGATTCTGAAAATCCATCTTTATGGAGTTTCTTCATGCGCTTTACACCGATATGACCCAAACAACAGTGCCACAAATAAGTTGCACTATCATTATTATCTTTGCATCTTTTGGCATCAATATTATGAATATGTGTATCACTACGATCGAGATCCAACAAACTATTTTATTGGGTGTATGACCATTTGAAGGTTTTATTCATGTAAACAGAACAACAATTATTCTCTGACTTTAAATGAATAACCATATTGCAATAAACATGATCAAATCATATTCATGCTCAACGCAAACGCCAAATAACATTTATTTAGGTTTAACACTAATCCCGAAAGTATAGGGAGTGTGCGATGGTGATCATATCAATCTTGGAACTACTTCCAACACTCATCGTCACTTCCCCTTCAACTAGTCTCTGTTTATTCTGTAACTCCTGTTTCGAGTTACTAATCTTAGCAACCGAACAAGTATCAAATACTCAGGGGCTACTATAAACACTAGTAAGGCACACATCAATAACCTGCATATCAAATATACCCTTGTTCACTTTGCCATCCTTCTTATCCACCAAATATTCAGGGCATTTTTGCTTCCAGTGACCATTTCCTTTGTAGTGTAAGCACTCAGTTTCAGGCTTTGGTCCAACTTTGGTCTTCTTCACGGGAGTGACAACTTGTTTTCCATTCTACTTGAAGTTTCCCTTTCTTTCCCTTTGCCCTTTTCTTCAAACTAGTGGTCTTGTCAATCATCAACACTTGATGCTCTTTCTTGATTTCTACCTTCGTCGATTTCAACATCACGAAGAGCTCGGGAATCGTTTTCATCATCCCTTGCATACTATAGTTCATCACGAAGTTCTAGTAACTTAGTGATAGTGACTAGAGAATTCTGTCAATCACTATCTTATCTGGAAGATTAACTCCCACTTGATTCAAGCGATTGAAGTACCCAGACAATCTGAGCACATGCTCACTAGTTGAGCGATTCTCGTCCATCTTTTAGCTATAGAACTTGTTGGAGACTTCATATCTCTCAACTCAGGTATTTGCTTGAAATATTAACTTCAATTCCTGGAACATCTCATATGGTCCATGACGTTCAAAACGTCTTTGAAGTCCCGATTCTAAGCCGTTAAGCATGATGCACTAAACTATCAAGTAGTCATCATATTGAGCTAGGCAAACGTTCATAACGTCTGCATCTGCTCCTGCAATAGGTCTGTCACCTAGCGGTGCATTAAGGACATAATTCTTCTGTGCAGCAATGAGGATAAACCTCAGATCACGGATCCAATCCGTATCATTGCTACTAACATCTTTCAACACAATTTTCTCTAGGAACATACCAAAATAAACATATGAAAGCAACAACGCGAGCTATTGATCTACAACATAATTTGCAAAAAACTACCAGGACTAAGTTCATGATAAATATGTTCAATTAATCATATTACTTAAGAACTCCCACTTAGATAGACATCTCTCTAGTCATCTAAGTGATCACGTGATCCAAAACAACTAAACCATGTCCGATCATCACGTGAGATGGAGTAGTTTCAATGGTGAACATCACTATGTTGATCATATCTACTATATGATTCACGTTCGACCTTTCGGTCTCCGTGTTCCGAGGCCATATCTGTATATGCTAGGCTTGTCAAGTTTAACCTGAGTATTCCGCGTGTGCAACTGTTTTGCACCCGTTGTATTTGAACGTAGAGCCTATCACACCCGATAATCACGTGGTGTCTCAGCACAAAGAACTTTCGCAACGGTGCATACTCAGGGAGAACACTTCTTGATAATTAGTGAGAGATCATCTTAAAATGCTACCGACAAACTAAGCAAAATAAGATGTATAAAAGATAAACATCATATGTAATCAAAATATGTGACATGATATGGGCATGATCATCTTGCGCCTTTGATCTCCATCTCCAAAGTACTGTCATGATCTCTATTGTCACCGGCACGACACCATGATCTCCATCATCTTGATCTATATCAATGTGTCGTCACATGGTCGTCTCGCCAACTATTGCTCTTGCAACTATTGCTATCGCATAGCGATAAAGTAAAGCAATTATTTGGTGCTTGCATCTTATGCAATAAAAAGACAACCACAAGGCTTCTGCCAGTTGCCGATAACTTCAACAAAAACATGATCTCATACAACAATTTATATCTCATCACGTCTTGACCATATCACATCATAACAAGCCCTGCAAAAACAAATTAGACGTCCTCTACTTTGTTGTTGCAAGTTTTACATGGCTGCTACGGGCTGAGCAAGAACCGTTCTTACCTACACATCAAAACCACAACGATATTTCGTCAAGTTAGTGTTGTTTTAACCTTCGCAAGGACCGGGCTTAGCCACACTCGGTTCAACTAAAGTTGGAGAAAATGACACCCGCTAGTCACCTGTGTGCAAAGCACGGCGGTAAAACCAGTCTCGCGTAAGCGTACGCGTAATGTCGGTCCGGGCCGCTTCATCCAACAATACCGCCGAACCAAAGTATGACATGCTGGTAACCAGTATGACTTGTATCGCACACAACTCACTTGTGTTCTACCCGTGCATATAACATCTACGCATAAAACCTGGCTCGGATGCCACTGTTGGGGAACATAGTAATTTCAAAATTTTCCTACGCACACGCAAGATCATGGTGATGCATAGCAATGAGAGGGGAGAGTATTGTCCACGTACCCTCGTAGACCGAAAGCGGAAGCGTCATGACAACGCGGTTGATGTAGTCGTACGTCTTCACGATCCGACCGATCCGAGTACGAACGTACGGCACCTCCGAGTTCAGCACACGTTCAGCTCGATGACGATCCCCGGACTCTGATCCAGCAGGATGTCGGGGATGAGTTCCGTCAGCACGACGGTGTGGTGACGATGATGATGTTCTACCGACGCAGGGCTTCGCCTAAGCACCGCAACGATATGACCGAGGTGGAATATGGTGAAAGGGGGCACCGCACACGGCTAAGGAACGATCACGAAGATCAACTTGTGTGTTTAGAGGTGTCCCTTTGCACCCGTATATAAAGGAGCAATGGAGGAGGAGGCCGGCCCTAGGAGGGGCGTGCCATGGGGAGTCCTACTCCCACCGGGAGTAGGACTCCCTCCTTCCTTGTTGGACTAGGAGAAGGGGGAAGGAAAGGGAGAGAAGGAGAAGGAAAGAGGGGAAGAAAAGGAGGAAAGGGGGGCCGGCCCCCTAGTCCAATTCGGTTTGGGCTAGGGGGGCCGCGCGCCCTGCCTCCTCTCTTCCACCACTTGGCCCATGAGGCCCATTGCTTCTTCCTCGTATTCCCGTAACTCCCCGTGTCACACCCTAGCTAGTTCATGCATTAGAGTGTTGCATCATGTCTACTCTTTCATCAGAAACTTGAAATGGGGATGCCAGAACCCCCAGCCCCCTCTGAAAACAACTAGGGTTTACTAAAAATAATTTTAATGAACCTGAAATGCCCTTCTAAAATGTCCATCATTTTTGTCCTGGTTCAGAACCTCTGCCAAAAGTGTTGCACAATTTTCTAGGTCATCTTAGGGTCTTTGGATTAAATGATAAGTATTTGAATTTGGGCATTTAAAATTATATAAAATATTTCAAATGCTCAAATATTCCTAAACTGAAATGTTTCATGTTGGAAATATTCCAATTTTGAACCAGGAGCGGTTTGGTGAATTTTGGAACTTTCTAGGTATTTTTAAAAATTCAACAAAGTTGCAGAAAAATAGAAAAAGGAAAATAACAGAAAGACTTACCTGGCGCCCGCTAACCGGCCCACCTGCCGGCCCAGCCCAGCGCCGCGCCAGCGAGCTGCTTGCCCGGCCAGGCAGGCAGGCAGGTGCTCGACGGCGAGCACCGCATGGGTGCCACGCACCTGCTCGCCGCCTCGCCGCTCCACTCGCCCGGCTAACGCCGTGGATCGACCCCTCTCTCTCCCCCGAACCCCCTAGACGTCCCCTCTCCTCTCCAGCTCCTCCCCCTCGCGCTCCCCAGCCATGGCCGACGCCACCGCCGCCGCTCCATCGCCGTAGCCGCGCTCCCCGCCGCCCGT
>NC_041393.1:386616442-386646957 GCF_002162155.2 Triticum dicoccoides | reverse complement strand
GCCCCCGAGCCGTGTAGCCACCGCACGAAGATCACCCGCACGCACCGCCGTGGATCTCGTCGCCGACGTGCTCCCGGCCATCCTCCGGCCACCTCTCGGTGTCCATCGCACTCACCATGCTGCGTTGGGTCCAACCGTGCACTCCCCGCACCTCACCGCACACCCTAGCCTCGAGTTCGTCCCCAACCGAACTCCGGTGGCCGCCTAGGTCGTCGCCGGCGCCAACTCCGGCCACCCCGACCCCAACTGACTCCACCAAGAGCCGCGGCTCGTCCTCAGCTCCACCCCGATGCCCTCGGCGACCCATTTGGTGGCCGGAACGGCCAAAACCACTTCCGCCGCCGCCTCGGGCTCACCGGCGGCTAAACGCCGGTGCAGCCGTGTTGACTTTGACCACGGGTGGGCCCTGGTTGACTCTGTTGAGTCAATGACAGGTGGGGCCCCCTTCTGCTAATTATCCAGATTAGTTTAAACTAAATCAAAATAGTTAATTAGCCACTGACACCCTGGACCCACGCGTCAGGTTTGACCTGGACCGGGTCTGTTGACTTGCTGAGGTCAGCATGACCTCATGCTGACGCAGTAATCCTTTTCTGGAATTAAAATAAATCTAAAATGATTTATAAATTCCAGAAAATAACCCAAACTTCAAAAATTCATATAAATTCAACCGTAGCTCCAAATCAAACAAGTTATATATGAAAAATGATCAGAAAAATCCAATCTATCCATCTGTACTCTTTTCATGCATGTTTAAACAAGTTAACTTGCTGTTTAGTGCAAAACATGATAAAGCACTATTTAAGATCACAAATGTGTTTGGAATTTGAATCTTTGGTTCAAATTGGCTCAAACCCATCTGGTCTTAGTTGCATTAGCCCAACACACTCATACTGCCATGTCTCATGCATGCATCATATTGTTGCATATTGTTTGGTGACGTTGTGTATCGGTGTTCTTTGCGGCAGGTTCTTCCCCCGAGGAGTACCGTGATTACCCTAACGAAGAGCAATAACAGTGCACCGACCCATCAGGCAAGCAACCAACCAGTTGATCATATCGATACAATCCCATGTTCTCGCTTCTGCTCTCTTTTACTGCATTAAGACAACGCGTTTCAAACTGCTGTGTGCTACAGTAGTTGAACCCATTTCCTCTGCATGACCTGTCATTGCCACAGTAACTAGATGAAACCCACTAGCATGTGTAGGAGTTGATTGAGCCATATGTATGTGTTGTTCCTACTTTGCTATGCCTGCTATGCTTAGAGTCGTGTCAGGTCTGGTTCATCTGGGTGATGGGCTAGAGTGAAACGATCATGCCGGTATTGAGAGTGATGTGGTGAACACGATTTGGTAAAGGTATCGATGAGAGGCCATGTAGGAGTACATGGTGGGTTGTTTCATTGAAGCTGACCTTAAGCACTGAGATCTGTATGTGTGATTTAAGAATCAGCTACTACCATGCATTGGGCCCGAAACCAATGGACCCTCTCGGCTTCTTATTCACCCTAGTTCTCTGTCCAGGAGTTGCAAGTAGTTTCTGGTGTTTGTAGCCTACTGGAGGCCGTGGACAGCGCTGACCGTAGGGGTGGGCTGTGATGCAGTAGGTACGTGGCACGGTGTACCGGATACCTGTTAGGTATCTCGGGAACCCTGTACACATCATTCGGGGCCGTATGGGAAACCTCGGCCGGACTCCCTGCGGATGGAACCTGGATAGGCGATAAACCTGGATTGGAGACTTAGGTGATTAGGTAGGTCGTGGCCGACACCCACGTTGGGCTTCCGCTTGAAGGTTGCCGAGTACATGTCGTGTAAACGGCGGTAAGTGGTGAGAGCGTGTATGAAGAAGTACACCCCTGCAGGGTTAACCTAATCTATTCGAATAGCCGCGTCCGCGGTGAAGGACTACTTGGTTGCCTATACAGTTCATAGACAAGTAAACTGGATACTACTAAAAGCCTCAAGATAAGCGTGAGTGCCGAGGATGGCCCCTCCGTAGGAAGACGGAGGTGGATTCTCGGTAGTGTATTGAAGTGGTGAGTAGTGGACTCGTGTGCGCAAAAACCATTTCAAGTTGGTGTATCGTAGGATAGCTTAGCCAAAGGTCAAAGCTGGCTTGCTGCAATAACTCCACCAACCCTTCTTGATAATGTGCATGTATGTAGGATCTGACGTAAGTCTTGCTGGGTACCTTTGTACTCATGTTGCTATACTTTACATTTTACAGAAGACGCTGCAACCCCTTCTGATGGGTTCTTCGTAGACGTTGACATCGACGGGTAGACTAAGGCCCAGGTGGTAATCCTGAGCTTGTGAAGGTCCACGTAGTATAGCTAGGCTTTCCAAGCCTCTTTTATTTTACTAGTTGTCTGTACTCAGACAAGTTACTTCCACTGCTGGTTTGTATGACTATATGACTTGAATGTGGGTCGTGTGACCCGTACTTGTATGTATGTTATGTATGGCTCTCTGAGCCTTTAAATAAGGTACTTGTGTCGTAGAGTCATGTTGTGATGCCTTGTTGTATTTGCACATATCGAGCATATTGTGTGTATGATTGAAATGCTTGGTATGTGTGGGATCTGACTATCTAGTTGTTTATCTTTAGTAGCCTCTCTTACCGAGAAATGTCTCCTAGTGTTTCCATTGAGCCATGGTAGCTTGCTACTGCTCCGGAACACTTAGGCTGGCCGGCATGTGTCCTTCTTCGTTCCTGTGTCTGTCCCTTCGGGGAAATGTCACGCATTGAGTACCGGAGCCCTGTTAGCCCACTACAGCCCGGTTTACCGGAGTCCTGCTAGCCCAGTGCTACAACCCGGACCCACTTGCTGATGACCGACACGTTCGATGCTGGGTCATGAATGCCTGTTCCTGTAGGTCTGTGCCACTTTGGGTTTACGACTAGTCATGTCAGCCCGGGCTCCTTATCATATGGATGCTAGCGACATCATCATATACGTGAGCCAAAAGGCGCAAACGGTCCCGGGCAAAAGTAAGGTGACACTCGTGGGAATACCATGCGTGAGGCCGCAAAGTGATATGAGGTGTTACAGGCTAGATCGATGTGACATTGAGTCGGGGTCCTGACAGTGTTGGCATCAGAGCCGGACTGCCTGTAGGTTCTCCAAGCCAAACTGGTCGATGTTGAGTCTAGAAATGCTTTAGTTATATGTAGGGGAATTGATTGTGGGATGGTACGTAAGGCTCTTTTTACTTCTTTACCTCATGGCATTCTGATCTGAGTCAGTCCATTCTTCTACCGGGGATTAAGGATTAGGATCTTCTCTCTCTATCAGGTTCAGGTGTTACGAATCAGTAGTACCTTAGGTTTGATGACTACAAGCCTAGTTCAGTTCTACTACCTTGTTATGCTGATAAGTTGAACTCAGAACCTTGATATGATATTGTTGAGTGTCTATGCAATTTTTTGATAAATGTCTCAAACCTTTCTTGAGCATTTACAGCCGTTATGCTGTTGAAATTTTGCTAGAAATTCTAATGCCTTTGCATTATGATTGTGCTTACAGATGGCCACTCGCGACCAAAATCAAGTGGTTCGCCTGACCCGATGCATTGGTGTGACCGGTCATACGGCCATGTTAGTCCGAGTGATGATCGAGACGGGTTACCGTTGGTATCCCAAATACATGGTCGAAGAGCAGTTTCGAGATTTTAACCAAAGCCAGTATCTTTGCACCGTCCGGATATTTCCCTCTTATCCTGGTTCTACCGAGGCTCTTCACTGTTCCTATGGGCTTGGTGTTACTATTGAGATGGCTGTGCAAGATGCGGCTTATTCTATGATGACCATCATGCGAGTCAGGACTGGCCTGCTTCGCAACACCGACTTTCGGTATATGCCAGCTTCACTTCCTGGAGCGCACGGTTATCTCCGGGCTATCTATGCTGACCCCAGTCAGGAGGACTCACTAACTCGCACCACTGCTGAGTTGCTCGAGGATAAGGACCGAGAGAATTGGGCCTTGAGAATGGAGCTTTTCAACACCCGCGCTGATCATTGGGCCACCTTGACTCGGTTTGCACCGGCTGTGCAAGCTGGATGCATGGATATGAGAGATCTGTATCCTGTTAGGTCTGCTCTGCCGGACATGATGGATTGGCGTGATGTGGGAGGCATCACCCCACCTCGTGGTCCTCGCAGGCCAACGTTTGTTGGTCCAAGACCTCACCCTAGCCCTTTTGGTCCACAGGCTCCTCAGGACCGTTTGTTTCCGGATGCTCACGTTGAACTTCCAGGCTATGGAGGAGACTTCTATGAGAACTACTACGGAGATGACTGAGATAGTAGTAGTTCCACTAGGTATTGTAATAGATGTATTCCCACCGTCCTGCGTGACTTGTGGAATATGACTTAGCATGTAGTAATCCCGGGGGTGTAGGAAAAATAATGTATAGGAGCTTGGGATGCCTCCGATGATATGTAATCCTCCTTTCACCGTAGTAGTACTTGTTGGTCTTGTACTAAACCTCGTATGGTGTATATGACGATGGAATAAAAGAAGTGGTTTCTGTATCTACCATGTCATATGGATGATCATCTTGCATTCTGAGATGTCCATTACCTTCTACATTCTATGTCAGAATCTTGTCATTTTGGACTAAACCATTGTCATGTTTTTCCTAGGATGGTCAACACCCGCAACAACCCTGCTTCCCCAGAGCAGGCCGAAGGCAGCAGAGTTGGGGATACAAATCTGCCTCACCCTCCCTCTTTGGCAGAAGTTATGCTAGAGGCTGAGAGAAACAAGCGGGAGACCAACCGTTTGTTGGAGCGTATTGAACAGAACACAGCACACCATCAGAGGACTAACTTGGTGTCACTTAGTGATTTCATCAAGTTACATCCACCCACGTTCCACCACTCTGTCGAGCCTTTCGACGCTGATGACTGGCTTCGCAGTATTTCTCACAAACTGCGTTCTGCGCTAATAGCTGAGGCTGACAAGGTCACCTTTGCTGCATATCATCTTGAAGGCCCCGCCAGTCTATGGTGGGAGAATTATGGAGCTATGCGCCCAGCGGACCATGTCACTACTTGGGCTGAATTCAGCGAGGCTTTCCGTGAACATCACATTCTGGAGGGTCTCATGGACCGTAAACGTGAGGAGTTCTGTAGTTTCACTCAAGGTCGACTCTCTGTTGACGCTTACAGCAGGGAGTTTGGTAACCTTGCCCGTTATGCAACGGAGGAAGTTTCTACTGATGCCAAGAAGCAGGCAAGGTTCCGTAAGGGGCTTAGTCCTGAGCTTCGCCGCGACCTCCGTCTGCATGAGTGCACATGTTTTCAGAAGCTTGTTAACAAAGCCATCAGTGCTGAGACTGGTCAGACTGATTATGAAGCAACACGCAAGCATGGCCGTGACTTGGGTTCCTCATCCGGTGCTGGTCCTCAGAAGCGCCGCATGTGGGTGCCTAACACTGCCCTGCCACCCAGGTTCACACCGAGGCCATCCTTCCAGGCGCCTCGCCCAGCTCAGCCATATGCACCAGCCAAGCCCTATGGTGGTCCAACCAATAATGCCCCTCCACGTACCAGTTCCGTGACTTGTTTCAAGTGTGGGGAATCAGGCCACTATATACGCGAGTGTCCCCAAACCAACCCCAACCAGACAGCAAAAACTGTTGGCCGCGGCAAGCCGACAGGGAAAGTGTTCCATGCCAAGCCGGCCACCGCTACACGTGGCCATGTCAACTGTATCTCTGCTGAGGAAGCTCAAGAGGATCCCAACGTCGTTCTCGGTACGCTCCTTGTTAATTGCCACCCGACATCTGTTCTTTTCGATACAGGAGCATCTCATTCATTTATATCCGAGAGTTATGCTCGTCTACATAACACCACATTCTGTGAGATGCCCACCTCTATGGTAATTCAAATTCCGGGATCCAAATGGCAAACCTCTGGAGTAAGCCATGGAAATGAAATTCAAGTCGACAAACTTGTTTTTCTCGCATCTTTGATAGCCCTCAAATCTTCGGATATTAATATCATCTTGGGTATGGACTGGATGTCATCCCATCATGCCAAAATTGATTGCTTTTCTAGGACTGTTCAACTCACCCATCCTTCGGGGAAGATAGTCAATATCTTGACCCGAATAACCAAGCGACAGTTATATTCTCTTAACGCCAGCCCTTTGCCAGACCTTGAGGACGTTCCGGTAGTCCGTGACTTTCCGGATGTCTTCCCAGAGGAATTGCCAGGTGTTCCACCTGACAGAGATGTCGAATTCATGATAGATCTCATTCCAGGAACTGTCCCGATTTCCAGAAGACCCTACAAGATGGCACCTTCTGAACTAGCCGAGCTTAAGAAACAACTTGATGAGTCCTTGAAAAAGGGTTTCATCCGACCTAGTTCATCTCCTTGGGCTTGCCCCGTCCTCTTCGTCAAGAAGAAGGATGGTACGGACCAGATGGTTGTAGATTATCGACCTGTCAACTTGGTCACAATTAAGAACAAGTATCCGCTCCCCAGGATCAACGACCTGTATGATCAGCTCGCTGGATCCTCAATCTTCTCTAAAATGGATTTGAGGTTGGGCTACCATCAAATCAAAATCAGAAACGGGGACATTCCGAAAACGGCCTTTGTTACTCGTTATGGCCAATACGAGTACACCGTCATGTCCTTCGGTTTAACCAACGCTCCAGCCACCTTCTCTCGGCTGATGAACTCAATCTTCATGGAGTATTTGGATAAATTCGTCGTGGTTTACCTCGATGATATACTCATCTACTCCAAGAACGAGGAAGAACATGCCGAACACCTAAGGCTAGTGTTGAAGAAACTTCGAGAGCATCGCCTTTATGCCAAATTTTCTAAATGTGAATTTTGGTTGTCAGAAGTGACCTATCTTGGACATGTAATTTCTGGTAAAGGCATTGCTGTTAACCCTGAGCGAGTTCAAGCCGTCCTTAATTGGACTCCACCTGAATCGGTCAAGCAAGTTCGGAGTTTTCTGGGCTTAGCGAGCTATTGCCGTCGCTTTGTCGAGAATTTCTCCAAAGTTGCCAAACCTCTAACTGAACTCCTCAAGAAAGATAAAAAGTTCGAGTGGACTCCACAATGTGAGCACAGTTTCCAGGAATTGAAAAGACGTTTAACCTCTGCTCCCGTACTAGTACCACCGGATTTTTCCAAGGATTTTGTTATCTACTGCGACGCCTCGCGACAAGGACTAGGCTGTATTCTCATGCAAGATCGACACGTAATTGCTTATGCTTCACGACAATTACACCCACATGAGGAAAACTACCCCACTCATGATCTGGAGCCTGCAGCTGTAGTCCATGCACTCAAAACATGGCGACATTATTTTCTCGGTAATCGTTGCGAAATCTACACTGATCACCAAAGTCTGAAGTATATATTCACCCAACCGGATTTAAATCTCAGGCAAAGACGTTGGGTCGAGTTGATCACAGATTTCGACTTAGGAATAACTTACACCCCAGGGAAAGCCAACGTCATGGCTGATGCGCTAAGTCGTAAATCTTATTGTAACAACCTGATGTTACAACAAAGTCAACCGCTTCTCCATGAGGAATTTTGGAAGCTTAACCTTCACATTGTTCCTCAAGGATTTCTTTCCACCTTGGTGGCGAAACCTACCCTTACGGATCAGATCATCAAAGCACAGAAAGTAGATCCGGGAATTTCCCGCATCAAGAGAAACATCAAGAAAGGAGTTGCGAATTGTTTCTCCATTGATGATCAAGGAGTCGTATACTTCGGGAATCGGCTAGTGGTCCCCAAGGTGCGGAACCTGAGGCGATTGATCCTTAAGGAAGCTCATCAATCTCCTCTCACTATTCATCCCGGTAGCACTAAGATGTATCAGGACCTACGCCAGAGGTTCTGGTGGACTAGGATGAAGAGAGAAATTGCTCAGTATATTGCTAATTGCGACGTCTGACATCGTGTAAAAGCAGAGCATCAACGGCCTGCTGGCACCCTTCAACCCCTAGCTATTCCTGAATGGAAATGGGATAAAATTGGTATGGACTTCATTACCGGTTTTCCCAGGACCAAGAGAGGGAATAATGCTATCTTCGTCGTTGTCGATCGTCTTTCCAAAGTGGCCCATTTCTTACCTGTTCGTGAGAGTATAACTGCTAGTCAGTTAGCAGACTTGTACATCTCCCGAATAGTGTCTCTCCATGGTGTTCCTTTGGAAATTAACTCGGATCGAGGAAGTCTTTTCACCTCTCGATTTTGGGAAAGTTTCCAAAATGCTATGGGAACCCGCCTTTCTTTTAGTACCGCTTTCCACCCTCAATCAAGTGGGGTCAAGTGGAACGCGTCAACCAGATTCTAGAAGACATGCTTCGAGCTTCTGTTATCTCATTCGGAATGGAGTGGGAGAAATGCCTTCCATTTGCCGAATTTGCTTATAACAACAGCTATCAATCCAGCTTGGGCAAAGCCCCTTTTGAAGTTCTCTATGGATGAAGGTGTCGAACGCCTCTTAACTGGTCAGAAACCGGGGAAAGACAATTCTTTGGCCCGGATATGATTCAGGAAGCAGAAGAGCAAGTTCGCATCGTTCGTGAAAAGTTGAAAACAACCCAATCTCGTCAAAAGAGTCAATATGACCAAAAACATAAGGCTATGACTTTTGAGGTTGACGAGAAGGCTTACCTTCAGGTTACTCCTCTAAAGGGAACCCATCGCTTCGGTATCAAGGGCAAATTGGCTCCTCGTTACATTGGACCCTTTCGCATTCTCGCAAAACGAGGAGAAGTTGCCTACCAATTGGAACTACCTCCGCATCTCTCCAGAGTCCACGACGTCTTCCACGTTTCTCAACTCAGGCGTTGCTTCTCGGATCCCATCCGTGGAGTAGACCACGAAACGCTTGATCTCCAAGATAATCTCACGTATCGAGAGTACCCCGTTCGTATCCTTGATCAAGCTGAGCGTACCACTCGACGTCATAATATCAAGTTTCTCAAGGTTCAATGGTCGCACCATTCTGAGAATGAAGCAACTTGGGAAAGGGAGGATCGTCTTCGACTCGAGTATCCCGCCTTCTTCCCGGAGGAACCCAAATCTCGGGACGAGATTCTTTTGAGTGGGGGTGAGTTGTCACACCCTAGCTAGTTCATGCATTAGAGTGTTGCATCATGTCTACTCTTTCATCAGAAACTTGAAATGGGGATGCCAGAACCCCCAGCCCCCTCTGAAAACAACTAGGGTTTACTAAAAATAATTTCAATGAACCTGAAATGCCCTTCTAAAATGTCCATCATTTTTGTCCTAGTTCAGAACCTCTGCCAAAAGTGTTGCACAATTTTCTAGGTCATCTTAGGGTCTTTGGATTAAATGATAAGTATTTGAATTTGGGCGTTTAAAATTATATAAAATATTTCAAATGCTCAAATATTCCTAAACTGAAATGTTTGGAAATATTCCAATTTTGAACCAGGAGCAGTTTGGTGAATTTTGGAACTTTCTAGGTATTTTTAAAAATTCAACAAAGTTGCAGAAAAATAGAAAAAGGAAAATAACAGAAAGACTTACCTGGCGCCCGCTAACCGGCCCACCTGCCGGCCCAGCCCAGCGCCGCGCCAGCGAGCTGCTTGCCCGGCCAGGCAGGCAGGCAGGTGCTCGACGGCGAGCACCGCATGGGTGCCACGCACCTGCTCGCCGCCTCGCTGCTCCACTCGCCCGGCTAACGCCGTGGATCGACCCCTCTCTCTCCCCCGAACCCCCCAGACGTCCCCTCTCCTCTCCAGCTCCTCCCCCTCGCGCTCCCTAGCCATGGCCGACGCCACCGCTGCCGCTCCATCGCCGTAGCCGCGCTCCCCGCCGCCCGTGCGTCGTCTCGTCGTGTCCAGGAGCTCCGCCGCCATCCACTTCGTCGAGCTAATCGAGCCCCGCGTGCTCGTGAGGCCCGAGTCCACCGCACCGACCTCGCCTGAGTTCGCCGTCGTCGGAGATCCCTTTCAACACCGTCGCCGCATCAGCTCGTCCCCGACCTCGCCGGTGGCCTCTACGGGTGCTCTCTGAGCCTAGCTACCTCTCCTACTCTTCCTCTCTCGCCCCCGAGCCGTGTAGCCACCGCACGAAGATCACCCACACGCACCACCGTGGATCTCGTCGCCGACGTGCTCCCGGCCATCCTCCGGCCACCTCTCGGTGTCCATCGCACTCACCGCACCTCCCCGCACACCCTAGCCTCGAGTTCGTCCCCAACCGAACTCCGATGGCCGCCTAGGTCGTCGCCGGCGCCAACTCCGGCCACCCCGACCCCAACTGACTCCACCAAGAGCCGCGGCTCGTCCTCAGGTCCACCCCGATGCCCTCCGCGACCCATTTGGTGGCCGGAACGGCCAAAACCACTTCCGCCGCCGCGTCGGGCACGCCGGCGGCTAAACACCGGTGCAGCCGTGTTGACTTTGACCACAGGTGGGCCCTGGTTGACTCTGTTGAGTCAATGACAGGTGGGGCCCCCTTCTGCTAATTATCCAGATTAGTTTAAACTAAATCAAAATAGTTAATTAGCCACTGACACCCTGGACCCACGCGTCAGGTTTGACCTGGACCGGGTTTGTTGACTTGCTGAGGTCAGCATGACCTCATGCTGACGCAGTAATCCTTTTCTGGAATTAAAATAAATCTAAAATGATTTATAAATTCCAGAAAATAACCCAAACTTCAAAAATTCATATAAATTCAACCGTATCTCCAAATCAAACAAGTTATATATGAAAAATGATCAGAAAAATCCAATCTATCCATCTGTACTGTTTTCATGCATGTTTAAACAAGTTAACTTGATGTTTAGTGCAAAACATGATAAAGCACTATTTAAGATCACAAATGTGTTTGGAATTTGAATCTTTGGTTCAAATTGGCTCAAACCCATCTGGTCTTAGTTGCATTAGCCCAACACACTCATACTGCCATGTCTCATGCATGCATCATATTGTTGCATATTGTTTGGTGACGTTGTGTATCGATGTTCTTTGCGGCAGGTTCTGCCCCCGAGGAGTACCGTGATTACCCTAACGAAGAGCAATACCAGTGCACCGACCCATCAGGCAAGCAACCAACCAGTTGATCATATCGATACAATCCCATGTTCTCGCTTCTGCTCTCTTTTACTGAATTAAGACAACGCGTTTCAAACTGCTGTGTGCTACGGTAGTTGAACCCATTTCCTCTGCATGACCTGTCATTGCCACAGTAACTAGATGAAACCCACTAGCATGTGTAGGAGTTGATTGAGCCATATGTATGTGAAGTTCCTACTTTGCTATGCCTGCTATGCTTAGAGTCGTGTCAGGTCTGGTTCATCTGGGTGATGGGCTAGAGTGAAATGACATGCCGGTATTGAGAGTGATGTGGTGAACACGATTTGGTAAAGGTATCGATGAGAGGCCATGTAGGAGTACATGGTGGGTTGTTTCATTGAAGCCGACCTTAAGCACTGAGATCTGTATGTGTGATTTAAGAATCAGCTACTACCATGCATTGGGCCCGAAACCAATGGACCCTCTCGGCTTCTTATTCACCCTAGTTCTCTGTCCAGGAGTTGCAAGTAGTTTCTGGTGTTTGTAGCCTACTGGAGGCCGTGGACAGCGCTGACCGTAGGGGTGGGCTGTGATGCGGTAGGTACGTGGCACGGTGTACCGGATACCCGTTAGGTATCTCGGGAACCCTGTACACATCGTTCGGGGCCGTATGGGAAACCTCGGCCGGACTCCCTGCGGATGGAACCTGGATAGGCGATAAACCTGGATTGGAGACTTAGGTGATTAGGTAGGTCGTGGCCGACACCCACGTTGGGCTTCCGCTTGAAGGTTGCCGAGTACATGTCGTGTAAACGGCGGTAAGTGGTGAGAGCGTGTATGAAGAAGTACACCCCTGCAGGGTTAACCTAATCTATTCGAATAGCCGCGTCCGCGGTGAAGGACTACTTGGTTGCCTATACAGTTCATAGACAAGTAAACTGGATACTACTAAAAGCCTCAAGATAAGCGTGAGTGCCGAGGATGGCCCCTCCGTAGGAAGACGGAGGTGGATTCTCGGTAGTGTATTGAAGTGGTGAGTAGTGGACTCGTGTGCGCAAAAACCATTTCAAGTTGGTGTATCGTAGGATAGCTTAGCCAAAGGTCAAAGCTGGCTTGCTGCAATAACTCCACCAACCCTTCTTGATAATGTGCATGTATGTAGGATCTGACGTAAGTCTTGCTGGGTACCTTTGTACTCATGTTGCTATACTTTACATTTTACAGAAGACGCTGCAACCCCTTCTGATGGGTTCTTCGTAGACGTTGACATCGACGGGTAGAGTAAGGCCCAGGTGGTAATCCTGAGCTTGTGAAGGTCCACGTAGTATACCTAGGCTTTCCAAGCCTCTTTTATTTTACTAGTTGTCTGTACTCAGACAAGTTACTTCCGCTGCTGGTTTGTATGACTGTATGACTTGAATGTGGGTCGTGTGACCCGTACTTGTATGTATGTTATGTATGGCTCTCTGAGCCTTTAAATAAGGTACTTGTGTCGTAGAGTCATGTTGTGATGCCTTGTTGTATTTGCACATATCGAGCATATTGTGTGTATGATTGAAATGCTTGGTATGTGTGGGATCTGACTATCTAGTTGTTTATCTTTAGTAGCCTCTCTTACCGGGAAATGTCTCCTAGTGTTTCCATTGAGCCATGGTAGCTTGCTACTGCTCCGGAACACTTAGGCTGGCCGGCATGTGTCCTTCTTCGTTCCTGTGTCTGTCCCTTCGGGGAAATGTCACGCATTGAGTACCGGAGCCCTGTTAGCCCGCTACAGCCCGGTTTACCGGAGTCCTGCTAGCCCAGTGCTACAGCCCGGACCCACTTGCTGATGACCGACACGTTCGATGCTGGGTCATGAATGCCTGTTCCTGTAGGTCTGTGCCACTTTGGGTTTACGACTAGTCATGTCAGCCCGGGCTCCTTATCATATGGATGCTAGCGACATCATCATATACGTGAGCCAAAAGGCGCAAACGGTCCCGGGCAAAAGTAAGGCAACACCCGTGGGAATACCGTGCGTGAGGCCGCAAAGTGATATGAGGTGTTACAGGCTAGATCGATGTGACATTGAGTCGGGGTCCTGACACCCCGATACCCCCGAAAATACCCGAACCACTCGGAACCTTTCCCAAGTCCGAATATAGTCGTCCAATATATCGATCTTTATGTCTCGACCATTTCGAGACTCCTCGTCATGTCCCCAATCTCATCTGGGACTCCCAACTCCTTCGGTACATCAAAACTCATAAACTCATAATATAACTGTCATCGAAACCTTAAGCGTGCGGACCCTACGGGTTCGAGAACTATGTAGACATGACCGAGATACGTTTCCGGTCAATAACCAATAGCGGAACCTGGATGCTCATATTGTCTCCCACATATTCTACGAAGATCTTTATCGGTCAAAGCGCACAACAACATACGTTGTTCCCTTTGTCATCGGTATGTTACTTGCCCGAGATTCGATCGTCGGTATCCAATACCTAGTTCAATCTCGTTACCGGCAAGTCTATTTACTCGTTATGTAATGCATCATTCCGTAACTAACTCATTAGCTACATTGCTTGCAAGGCTTATAGTGATGTGCATTACCGAGAGGGCCCAGAGATACCTCTCCGACAATCGGAGTGACAAATCCTAATCTCGAAATACGCCAACTCAACATGTACCTTCGGAGACACCTGTAGAGCTCCTTTATAATCACCCAGTTACGTTGTGAAGTTTGGTAGCACACAAAGTGTTCCTCCCGTAAACGGGAGTTGCATAATATCATAGTTGTAGGAACATGTATTAGTCATGAAGAAAGCAATAGCAACATACTAAACGATCAAGTGCTAAGCTAACGGAATGGGGGAACGTTTTTTTTCACGAAATACAGTGGCCCGTCTGGTGGGTCCCTGCTATCAGGTGGAGGACATTATTTTCCACGTAATAAGGAGGCACTTCCTTGCTGCGCCTGCGGACCTAGCTGTCAGCCTCTCCACGTATAGTACTCTTCCGATGGAAGTCGTTCGTTGACCACATTGGTCATGCCGCGCCAAGAGCACCAAGGCGATGGACGACGGCGAGTCCTAGGAAGGGGATGACGCGGAGCCGGGGAAGACGCGGCAGTGGATGCCCATGCAGAGAGGAGTACAAGGGTTCACTGGTTCGGCTACGGTGTGAGGCTGCTGTCGCCGCAGAATAACAGGGGGTATGGGTGAGTTGAGGGATGGACTGGCCAGCGGTAGGAGTAGTAGGGGGCGGTGAGGCCTCCGTCGTAGCACAGCCGGCCATGGGAGGCAGGAGCAGGCGGCACGACCAGCGTTGCTTTGGACGGCTGGAGCAAGAAGACCAGAGGTTGAAGAAGCACGACGGCCGTTGGATGGACATCGTACGGTCACAGCAGCTAGAATCGTTTATATTTACTAAGTTGACAAAGCCCTTGGTACGCGTCAACTTAGTAGGCCCATAGGTCAGCCTCCAAAACACTGCGCCCCAGATGTCAGGGGGAGGAATCATTTTTTGGGTAGCTGAAGCTAGAATATCCAAGATTGAAGAAGAAGCACGACATCCGTTGGATGGACATCCAACGGCCACTGCTGCTAGAACCGTGTGTTGACTATAAGTTGACAAAGCCTTGCATACGCGTCAACTTACTTTTTTTGCTGGGACACGTCAACTTAGTAGGCCCACAAGTGTGTGGCAGAGAACTTATAGCCCATTTGTGATTTGTAAGAATGTATAGCTCAGTTTTGAATTCTAATGGAATTTACTATAGCCCATTTTCTAGCTAGGACAACGATTAATAATTTCAACCAACCGTTCAAAACAGAATTCAATAAAATTTCCCACATTTTGATGGGATCCGAAATATTTTTATCCCAAAATTTCTTGTTAGATTAAATACAATTTTGATATAAATTTGTATTACGTAAAAATCCAATGAAACATTGCGCGCACAAAAATTAATGAAATTAAAATTTTCAAAATCAAAAAATAATATTTCATA
The DNA here is from genome assembly GCF_002162155.2 of Triticum dicoccoides. Taxonomy (NCBI): domain Eukaryota; kingdom Viridiplantae; phylum Streptophyta; class Magnoliopsida; order Poales; family Poaceae; genus Triticum; species Triticum dicoccoides. Next base: position 386,631,918 of record NC_041393.1, on the reverse strand, counting down.
AACTAATTACGTCTTTGGAGCATATTTTTATAGTTACTGCCTAGTTTTTATAATTACATCCCATTTATTATTTCTTAAAGCCCATTTTCTTGTTAAGCCTAATGCATCCCTCCTAGGAAAGATTTGCAGCCCAGCGGGGCAGAGAATAACAAGTTGACCTTGCTTGGGTATTTCTCAGAAAAAAGTATAGCTGGGCTAGCCATTTTCAGCTTTACTGCTCGAGCTGCTTGGTCCCAGATGTCGGTCGCTCCTTGTGCAATGCTCTCGTTTATTGACTACATAGGTTGACAATGGTGCGTGATGTTAGGAAACCAGAAGGAAGCAAAAAAAATATAGTTGTATATAATAAGGAGGCACTTGCGTATGTGCGACTATGGCCCTGGTGGGTCCCCACTGTCATCCTCTCCAAGTAAAGTCATATCCTCATTCCTCATGTCCGTTGACCATGTTGACAACGCGAGACGGCGTGCCATGGCGAGCGCAACAACTCGAAGGATGACGAAGAGGGCCTTGCGGGCCCTACAGATGGTCTGATACAGTGCCCGCTGCTCATTCGGGAAGCCAGGATCATAGGGCCACATGTCCGCAACAGTATTGTCGTTCGCTTGTTCACCAGTGCTTGTTGAGGAGACGGAGGTTGCAGCACAGGTCCTCCTGTGCTGGTAGCTCTTCCGCCATTAGGGTGTCGTGCGGCCGCACCAGCTCTATGGTGAACATGGCATGAACCGGCTTGGAAAGTGGCACCGGCTCCTGGTCGGAAGCTACGTCCGTCATCTGATTGTCGTTGCTCAGCTCGGCGAGCTCGCTGGCGAGCCAGAATGTCCGGCTGCTGGACCACTGCCAAGGACGAGTCTGACTGCCCTGGCCCAATCAGACCGCCTCCCTCGCCCACACGCGCTTTCCGCCTGAAACGGTCACCGCCGCCCGCCCCGCTTCCTGGTGCAGGTGATTGCTCTGCCTTCAAATGACACAAGTGTCGTCCCTTCGCCCCTCTGCTGCCCACATTAATGATATGCGGTTGCCGAGGCGGCTACTCCGGCACCACATGTCCGTCCCTCCACTGCCCACTATTGCTATATAAGCTGTTGTGCCGGCCATAGCCGCAGTCATCCGCCTCCGTTCCCTATCTCCTGTCCACACCACTACTGCCCACCATGGCTTCCTCGCGCTCCAGCGCTCTTTGGGACGGGCAGACGAGGGACCACAAGGAGATGGCAGCCATTACTGCCGACTGGCTGGCCGTTAGGCAGCCGTAGGAGGACGACGTCCCAATGGAGAACATGGTAGTCGATGATCCGGCACCAACCCCCTCCTCCGCGCCATCCTCGCCGGTGCATTGCACCATGACCATCGGCGAGGCCCGTGCTCAATACATGGACACAGTGAGGCGGAAGCGTCAGGAGCAGTTCTAGGAGGCGCAGGTCGACGCCGCCTACAAGCACCATCTCCTCCAGGAGCACCTGTAGGTGGAGGAGCAGATCGCCGTGGAGCGGGCGGAGCAGGAGGCTTTGTTCGACTAGTACCGCTCTGCCCGCGAGGGCTGCCTCGAGCGCTGGCAGTACCGCATGCAGGTGGCGGAGGCTACGGCCGCCTACAAAGAGGGCGATGAACCGGGTGAGGCGCTGTTTGGCGAGACCGAGGACGAGGCAGAGGACAATGCTGGCTCCGATGAGTCCCTGCTCCGCTGGCATCGATGAGGCCCTGCTCTGCCGAGGCCCCGCAGCACCAACAACGAGGCAGAGGACACCGCCGGCTCCTCCGAGGCCCTGCTCCACCAGCACCGAGGTAGAGGACCTCCCCGGCTTCAGCGAGGCCCTACTTCGCCGAGGCCCCGCCCCACCAAAAATGAGGCAGAGGACATCGCCGGCTCAGACGAGGCCCCACCCTGCCGGCAATGAGGGGGAGGATTTCCCCCGCTCCGCCGCCCCGTCGGCAACGAGACAAAGGACATCACCAGCTCCTTCGAGGCCCCGCCCGCTACCAACGAGGCCACGCCACATAGAAAACAAGGAAGAGTAGAACACAGTAGGTCGCCGTCGCTCGGGTCCAAGTAAGGCCACCGCTGCTACCCTTCGGTTGAATCCAAGCTAGGCGGGTTGACCATTGACAGCCGATTAGCTTCTTGGCGGCGACATGGAGTCGAAGAGCTACATTGGAGAAGGACGCTACTTCAGTTACTTAACTGCTGGTGCAGTTGGGTCACTGACAAGTGATCCCAACAGGCATCTGGGCCACATGTTAGTTATGCAACTGCACCTGCAGTTAAGTCACTGAAGCTTAGTCCACTGGAGAAGAAGCTTCTGTTCGGCTCAGCCGGACACAGGTGGGTAGCTTCGATTAATTAATTATACCTCCAGCGCACCCCTTTTTAGTTGAAGAATGTATGAAATGTAATGAAATCCGACATGTTTATATGAAATCCGACCATATATAAATGAATTTAGTTTGATTAGTTCGAATTCTTGTATCACTGGCATTGGATGAACATGCAAAACAATACGTACTAGCATTATTCCTTGGGTGATCACCTTGTTTATAGCAGTTTCACATGTACTCCATCCGGTCCTTTTTACTCTGCATACAAGTTTTGTCTGCAGTCAAAGTATCTCTACTTTGACCAATCTTATAGAAAAAAGTATGAACATTCACAATGTAAAATCAACTGACTTGAAAGAAATCTAATATGCGAAGTAAAAAGGAATAGAGGGAGTACAAAGAGTTTGAGCAGCTTTTTAGCATTCATGTACATTGCAATCAAACACACAGGCCTGGCAATTCGTAGAGAACATTCAAAACAATCGATGATTATGCATCTCAGCGATTCACATGTCAATGCCAATATTTACTTCACAACTAAAGAATAAAGAAAAACCGGTCGATGCTGTTGACAGCAAAGGGCGTCCCATTCGAAAATATCAAACGCATGTCTTCTTGCTAACATCAATGAGCAAAATTTGACAAGGTTGTCCCATTCCAAAATGTCAAATGCGTGTTGTTTTTGCGTACATCAATAAGCAAACTTTGACAAGGTTTTCCCATTGCAAAATATCAAATGCCTACGATTGTGGAATGGGCAGGGTTTGCCATCAATTCATACATTGACATGGCACCTCGTGCTAAATAAACCAGCTGTTCTTTTTGTGCAGTTCCACCAAAATCAACCAAATTCGCACGTAGCTTGTATGATTTCGCTTTTATATGTTGCAATGCCTTGAACATATCGGCACCTCCTTTCTTGTGGTGGAAATGAATGATTTGATGTATTCATGAACATTTTTTGTAGTTCCCATTGAAATCAAGCTGAGCACCCCTGTTTGCACAAGTACAAAAAAGTGATTAGTATAAAGCAAACTGTACTATGAATTGACAATTTAAACAGACACCTACATGGTCCATGTAAAGCACACTTTAAAAAAAATGGAACTCACCAGAAAGAATCCTAGAACAATATTGTACTTGTGCATCATAGCAAAAAAGATGGAGATCTGTCAGTCCTACTGAGCTAAAGTTAGTTTGGTCTTGTGGGGAGTAATGTAACCATCCTTCAATTGCTCCTTCTGATGAGAAGATAGACATGGCTTCTTCATCCTGGCAAAATCGGAACTAGTCACTTCACGTACTCCATATTCTTCTTCAGAGGAGGATGATCCTGTTGTGCAAAGACAAGAGGACACTAAATGCTAGCACTCCTGTTTGCTCGATAAAAAGGAAAGGAAATATTTAAAACAACACAGATGAAGCACTTCTCAAGGACAATACCACTTTCTCATGATAGTATCTAAACAGTAGCACAAGACCAATAGATATGACAAAGCTCAATCATATGGATGAAATCCGTGGGCGAGTACCAACCTTTGTCAGGAGGCTTATTGTGTAGAGCATACAGATCAAGCACTTCTCCGGAACCATCTGTTGTTACCTAATGTGGTTGCCATGCTTACTATATACTCCTCGATTAGTTTAATGTTTCCAACATCTTCTTGTGTAGTTCCACTAAAATATATGGTATCTACAAAGAAGATCCCTGTTTGCACAAGTAGAGAGAATTACACATTACATTAAGAGTGGCATGAAATCAGTGGCAAAACAATTGCTCGTTCTAGCCATAGCAATAAATTAAGATGCAAAACTATATCATTACTTGTGTCATCACAGTTCCAGTGCTTCATTACAGCACCGGGAGTTGATTTTTGTTTTTCTTCCGCTTGTTCTTCCCCTTCATCACTTGGTTTAATAACAGACAAGCTTCGCCTTCAATGTAAGATTTGGCATGTCAATTAGGGAGCACAAGTATAGCACTGAACAACGATATTAATTTTCTGATGAAAGTGGCAAAATACAGGCCAATAGTTCTGAAATATCCTTATCTTACCTCAATGGGATATCACGGTGCATATACATATTGGAAGTCTTGTCTCCATTTGCGCAGTTCACTAAAATCAAGCAACATTACCGTACAAGTAGCACAACATATGAAAGCACACTGCACAATCACGTGAAAGAAGGCTAGTACTGACCTCTCATGACGCGGAATTCAAACAACTCACAAGAAGAAGATCTGAACCAAATTTGCCGACACGGATAGGAAGTAAGATCTCCTCTTGTGCAGTTCCACTAAGATCAAGCAATCAAGCAACATTGTCGGTGTGACATTTTTGTTGAACTGCAAAAAACACTCTTAAAAAATTGTTTTGTGCAGTGCAACAAAAGGTCACAATAGCAATGAGGTGAAGTAGATAACCCTGTTTACACAGAGGTGCAAAGGAAATAACTTGTGGTCAATAACGCTGGATGACACAGAAGCCAACAAAAAGAAGAATCTAACTTATCAAATGGGAAAGAAAGCAAGACAGTAGCATTTCTCAAACGGTGGCATTGATTCATATTTACAGATAGATTATATTAATAATAAAATTCGTTAAACATGTAATTTGCTTTTAACTGTGGCATTGCATCAATTTTCCAGCAGCATTATTAGAGGGTGTTTGTTAATAGGGACTTTTTGGTGTAGGGACTAAAAAAAGTCCCTTTCAGTCCCATCTAAACCAAATAGGAGGGACTTTTAGGGGCTAAAAGTGGGCATTTGGAACTAAAGAAAGAAGACCCCGAGGGAGTCTTTTTGGGACTTTTTCCAACAGTTGCCCCTGCCCCGCATCGCACCTTATCTCTATTAGTTCATTACTATGGGTAACATGGTCTTTTAGCATGTCATTTAATAACTTCTAGTCCATGTTTAGTCCCTAGAACCATGCAGGTATGGACTAGGGACTTTTTAGTTGGGACTAAAAAAGTCCTAGGACTTTTTAACCAAACAACGCCTTAGATTAACAACAGCTAAAGAGTTGCACGGGACAATGGACGCACCAGCACCATGTGCATCTATCGATGTATGAAGGGGTGATGCACAGTCTGTTGCAACGAAGAACAAACAACCAATGAGCATATTTGTGTTGGTCCCAGTTCTGTTATCTTTAGACACCTTTCCCTATGTGAGCGCAGCAAATCTAGTCCTGCTCAAACTCTATAGCCTTGTCCCCCAAAACAAAAAGATCAGTTTGTTAGATGTGCGTACTGTGTTTTCATTGTTTTCCCTTTTCGACCAACGTAGGTGCTGGATAGCCAGTCTGTACTGGTACTTTCCCCCTTCCTTTCCTCTTTGAACCACGTCCTAGATTCATGCTATACAACTTTCCCACTACTTTCCCCCCTTCCTTTCCTCTTTGAACCACGTCCTAGATTCATGCTATACAACTTTCCCCACTACGTTTCCCCCTTCCTTTCCTTTTTGAACCACGTCCTAGATTCATGCTATACAACTTTCCCCCATTCCTTTCCTCTTTGAACCACGTCCTAGATTCATGCTATACAACTTTCCCCACTACTTTCCTGTTTGATCCAACACCTCGATTCGAGTGCAGAAGCGGAAAAAGCCCACATGCAGCTAGAGCAATGCATGTGGAATAAGTAAATTATACCTTAAGATTCTTGGGGTGTGGTTCGGTGGGCGACTGGAGGTCGTTCTGCCCACACTATGTACCGCAGCGAGGAACAAGGGGTTGGAGGCCCTCCCGCGCTACGCTGGGTGAAAGAGAACAGCTGCGCCGGTAGTGGATTCCCTCTCTCACCGACGGCGACAGCGCTAAGCCTCCTTCCCTTCCCGACGGACGGATCCTGCCGGCTCTTTGACCAGCAGTGAGGGGATAGAGAAAGGCCAACAAAGTCTTGTTTAGATCTGGAAAGGGTGAGAGAGTGCGAAGAGAGCAACTACAAGTGCTGAGTCTCCAACATGTATATATATAGTGGAGAGAGAGTGTGAAGAGTGCAAACCCTAGAAAACAAGCGCCGAGGCTGCAACGTATACGTGCTGAGGTGATTATACGGTCACTACGAGATCGTATAGCTCCGTATCTATCCATTTTGACCAGTCAAAGAATCCTCCTGGCACCACACCAGATCACTTTCTCTCTCTGTCATGCGGGGCCTACCTATCATTGGGTGGAAGAAAGAAGTCGAAGAAAAACAAAATTATGCTCAAGTGTGGTTATCGAACCCGAGACCTCAAGTTTGATGAACGAACATGCTAACCAGCTACACCACCCTCACGTTATGTTTAACGAGAGGAAAATAAGCTTTTATACATTCCTGCATTCATGTGACAAGCATGCCGTGTTTTTTTCATGGGAGTCATTGGGATTTAAATCATAATCGTGTCATGTGGCTTTGGTGGTAAGGTCTTTTGGGATTTAAAGCAGTGTTGGTAGTATAGAAATAATGCACCCTTAGTCACCTTACCTCTCTCCACGTAGTATGTTGGGTCCCACCAGTCATAGGGTGAAACAAACAAATTAATAAGAAAAATTAAAAGCGCCAGCGGTGTATCTTACCTCACACATCTCGCTACTGCTCGTGAACACTGTCCAATTGATCCCTCTGTTCGCTCACATACTATTTTAAGTGAATCCTTATTATAACATGCACACAATTTTGGGCACTTGTATTCGACCTAAGACAGTGTGCCACCGTATCTCATACTACTCCCTCCGTCTAGGTGTAATAAGTCACGTTAGAAGATGCAGCAGGACCAAGGTGCAAGCAGATCGGAGGAGAAGGAGAAACTTGACCGGTCCTTCCTCCAATCAAAGCCCTGATTTCTGTCTCTAAACGCAACAATTAATCACAACAACTAAGAGATGTCGTTTTAGCTACCATGCAGGGCCACATATTAACTCGCATGCAAGCCGACTTTGATTTCTTGACTGATCAACGCGTAGTTGCGCTCCATGCATTGGGTTTTCGGGGGAGATAACATGGCAGATTAAGGAGCATTTGGTTACATTGCTTAGGCTGGTCATAGTAAGGGCATCCACAATGTGATGTTTTTGCGCCTCTAAGGCTGCCTCTAAGGTTTTCTAGTCTGCCTCTATGCACTGCACGATTTAGTTTGTCCGCCTCTATGCTTAGCGTCGCCCCCAACACTAGAGGCAGCCTCCAAGTTAATAAACAAATGGAAGAAAAGAAGAGAGGAGGAAAGAGACTTGCATGCATGCGGATGAGAAGTTGTAACTTGGATTTTTTATTTATTGTAGGCTTATGGTGGGCTCCACCTTGGAGGCATGTTAAAATCTCTATACACTGCGCAATTTTCATTCATGCTTAGAGGCACTAACGTGGGGCCCAGCTTATAGGTTGCACTGCCTCCATACATTGGAGATGCTCTAAGGAAATTGCTCGGCTAGCCCAACTAGCCATCTTTCGCTTTGCCAACCTTGCCTGGTTAAACGGTTTAGTTCTTTTTCTTACCAGCCTTGCCCCGTGAAAATCGTTGTCATGAGTGGGTTGCCGATTTTGCCGTGCGTGAAGTTTGTCGTCGGAAGCGAGACGATCTAGCTCTCCTGAGCTAGACAGGTTTTTCTAGCCCACCCAAGCTAGCTGGCCCACAAAAGCTAACATATTTTAACAGTTCCAAACGCCTAACCTTGCCCGGCTAGGCTATAAACTGTTCTTGCTAAGGATCCAAACGCTCCCTAAGTAACAACGCTCGCTAGCAACGAGGCCAGGAGGGGATTGAGATGCGAAGTTAATGGACGATGCCTAAACATTTTGGGAATATCTGATTTTTGTAAGATGACTTAACACCTAGACGGAGGGAGTACTACTCCAAAGTCCAGGTTTGATGGAATATTCGTCACCTCTTCTCTTCTTGTACGTACTTCATTTGTATCTCACTTCATGTGGCTTCACACTCGCACGATATTCCTATTCTATGAACATGTGTGTGCATGTGTGTCAGCATCCTCGATTTGGGGGTATCCAGTCCTATCTGCCTGCGGCCCACCACGTGGCTTCGTCGACGGCCTGGTACGGCCCAGCTTAAACACCGACACCGCAAGACCCTTGCGAGGGGCCAAGCCTCGTGAGGCGGATGACTTCAAGACCCCCGAAGGAAGTGGCCTCCTCGGGAGGGCTCCTGAGAGTGGAGAGTTCTATGCAAGCTACCTCACGAGGCTCAGCTGACGTGAGCCATGATGACCAAGGCCAGGCGGGCGCCAGGCGGGCGCAGAGCGCAGGTTTCCTCTTTGGTGCAAGGGAGTCAAGCCACAGGCGCGGAGTCCCGAGGAATCGGCCAAAGGTTTCCATTTCAGTGCAACAAGACCAAGACCGCCAGGACGGCAGGACGGAGGTCATCATCGAGCCCACCGCAGTGTCATGACCAGAAGCTTTTCGTAGGCGAAGACTACTTTTGTCAGGATAGACTGTACTACTTGTCCTCTTTCAAATCCCACCGTTGTGGAATCCCTTCTCGCTCATATTTGGGTAGAGGACCAAGGACACTATATAGAGGACTTAGCCACCACCGTAGTGGGAGATCGGATTGGATCCATTCTCACCCGACCACCATACCAGCTCAAGAACACCTCACCTCCTGAGGCTTGTTCATCTACTGTACTAGTTCATCCATAGCCCCTCGAGGCAATCCACCACACCACACTAGATTAGGGTATTACACCACAACAGTGTCCCGAACCATTATAAATCTCTGTGTCTTTGTGTCTCTTTAAGCTCGACGCGCTAGGCTTAGGAGGATCGCGAGTAGGCAGGCTGGGCAGGTTGAGATCTCCGCACGCACCCCAGAGTTCAAACCTCTAAAGGGTTGTCGGATCCCTAAATCCGACATTTGGCGTGCCAGGTAGGGGTGTGTCGGATCTTCTCTTCCATCGACCAGTCCTTCGCCGCTCCACCGACGCCATGGTCGACACTCTGAGAGCCCAGTCGAGCACTGGGTCGTCCAGACCTCCTCGGAAGCACCCACCGGCGAAGATGACCTCTACTCTGCCCTGCTCGCAGCCTGCGTTCCGCCAGGGGCGACCGGCCGCGGGGGGCGCATGGCGCAGCCTTATCCACTGGTGCCGCGCCGCAGCCGCCCGATCTGCGAACTATGCTGCAGCAATCGCTCCACACTCGTGCAGGGAACAAGCAAACATGCGGACAATGGTCATCGTGGCCCGAGAGCTCCTACGATGCAGGCTGCTTGAGAGCGGCTGCGATGCCTTGCTAGAACGGATAATCGAGCTGCTGGATGCGGCATGCAGGGGGCGGCGCCATTCTACACCCTCCCCACATCGCAGGCGGTGGTGGGGGCGCGCACTCATCCCTGACACAACCGCGCGCCCCCTTCCAGGGGCCACGGAGAGCCTCTCGACACCGACCAGCCTCGTGGAGCAGCCCGCGCCATCCCGAACATGCCCCCTCGGCACAGGGCTGCTTCAGGCGACACCACCAGGGGCCGCACTGGAGTGCCGACCCATGGACAACAGGACAAGAGGATGGCAGAAGAAAGGGGGAACGTTAGGCGGCCAGGCGGCGCCTCTGGTGCGAACAGCCCGGAAGCCTATGTCCCTGTCGTGATGGATCCAAGGCACGTGCTAGGAGAGGGCCCCAGCCGATCCCCCATGCCAGGCTGGGCGCTGGACATACACGAGGCCGAGCTCTCCTTCGAACCACCACCAAGCCCTGCCGACGTCCCCAACAGCGGCAACCTCTGGGTACATTTAATGTCGTAGGGGCACGCTTACACTAACCATGGATCGTAGGTGAACCAAGATGCGGCGACCACCAGGACCCTCAGGATGGCGGACCCCCCTCAGGAGCACGAAGGACGTTGGGAGCAGCGCGGAGGAAGCCCAGCGGCACGACCTTCCTCGTGCTGCGCGGAGCAGGATCCTGCCTGGAGGTAGGTTCCCTGCCGAGGAAGGCGCCGGCGAGCCCTTCTCCTCGACGGGGGGCCTACGGTCGCCGAGGACACCACCATCGTCCCCTTGGCCCCTTGGTCTTGTCTTGGTTTCCGGTCTCCCCAACGGTGGTCAGGGGTGGCGCACGGCAGCGTCCTCGTCGGGCGACATGTAGCAAGGCTCCGGCCTGTGAAGGTCTCCGCTCGTGACACTCTCACGTAATAATGAGTGGGGCTGTACACGCCCCGGAGTCTCTTGAGTGCCGCCCTGGGGCCTCGCAGGGGCTCCCATCCACGTCCTAGTGGAAGCACCATGCTCCGCGCTGGCCGTCGACACTGTCCCCAATGACTATGCCCAGCCAGTGGAAGCACTTAGCTCCGCGTTGGTGAGAAGACCGAAGACTGAAGACTGAAGACTAGCTAGGCGCCGGACGCGGCCGTCTGCTTTTTTCCTCCTTTTTGTATTGTCTTTCGTGCGTTTATAAAAAGGGGGGGGGTTTCTCGTTTCATGCCGCTCTCTTTCTTTCAGCTCTTGCATTCCTTTTGGAAACTCATGACCGCTACCCTGCCCTCGAGTGCCTCGCGAGTGGGGGCTGGGTACGGTGTATGCGCTGGTACCGATCGCTCCCCTGGGGGCTCGAAGGTGCGGCCGCCCCGCGCGCCCACCTCATCATAGTCTACCAGTTGGCTCCTCACGAGGCACTCCACAGCAGGCTAGCAGGCCCCTCGGGAGGCACAGAGCCTCGCGAGCCCATAGCAGGCTAGCCTCAGGAGAAGGGGCCTGGCCGCGATGCCAGGCCCCACACAAGACCCCCGAAACCCAAGATAAGTCATAAACAACTACCTTGCTTAGTGACCCACGGCCCTGCGGGGCCCCGCTCCGGATATCACTTCAAAAGCATTTAGCGATCTCACACATCATAAGGGGCACCCCCTTTCCAAAATGCTCTCACAAGAATATGTTTGAGTTTTCGTTATACAGGTTAAAGCAAAAGAAACACGGGCCTAGCTGGATGCGCCTTCTTCGTCGCTCCCATCTGCGCTGCTTGTGCTGAAGCTGCCATCCTCATCATCATCACCACCCGTGCTATCTCCTTTGGCCGCGAGCACGGCCGTGTCATCCTCAGGAGTCAGCTCCTTCACCAAAGCATCCAGATGACCATCCACCCACTCGGTAAGCTTGTCTTGGGTGGCCGCAGGCACGAGGGCTAGCACGATGCCGAAATCGAAGTGGGAGTCAAGGCTCAGGAGGTTGCTGAAGATGCGTGAGAGCGCGTGCCCAAGGAGGCCCCGGATACTCTCCTCAACAAGCTGGCAAGCTTTTGCAGCCTGATCTTCCAGGCAGGTCACGATATCAGTAAAGAAGCAGAGATGGCTGGCGTAGTCGTTCTCGTGCGGGTGAGGAGTGCTCTCATCACAAATGGCACCCAAGGCGTTGTTGGCTCTGATGCGCAGACCTTGGAGCATGGACCCGTGCTCGCGCTCCAGTGTCAGGCGGCGACACTTTTCACTCGAAGCCTTCTCCAGGAGGGAGGCGGTGTCTTCGGCTTGCTTCCGGAGAGAGGATATCTCGGCGCGGGCAGAATTCAGGGCAGATTCGGAGGAAGCCAGGGCTCCCTGGGCAGCGCTCTCACACTACTCCACAACCTATAGCTCGGTCTTCAGGACGGAGGTCCGGCCCTCAAGCTCAACCTTAAGCAGCTCCAAGTCCAGGCGATGCCTTCCATCCAGCTCAGCACGTGCCTTCACCACCCTCTTCTCCACCTGCACATGGACCTGAGCTTCTCGGGAGGTGACGGCGTCCTCAGCCACGGTGGCCTGTCGCTCCCTCACCTCCAATCTCTCCAGCGCCAAGCTATGTCCCACGGCCTCTAGCGTCAAGTCCGTATGGCCCATCAGGAGCTCCGCCTCGGCAAGGGCCACATCACCTGGTGAGGAGGCCAGCTGGGCACGACGCTCCTCGACTTCGCGCAGCAGGGCCGCAGTTGAAGACAGAAGATCTCGCTCTCGCTCCTCAGCCGCCTCGCGACGACGGTTGGCTGCCTCGGCCTCTTGCATGGCGCGGGCGCAAGCTTCGCGAGAAGCCTCGAGCGAGGCCGCCGTGCGCGCTTCGGCTTCGTCACGCTGAAGCTTCCCAAGGTTGATAGCCACCTTCAGCCGCTACCACTCATCCTCCAAGTGGCGGTTCTCTGCCTCAAGCCATGTGTCGATGTTGGCAAGCTCCCTGCCAAGATGGACCATCGCACGAATCGCTTCACCGAAGAGCCTGAAGCGAGCCACGCTATGCCCGCGAGCAAACGCGAGCTCATCGCCAAGATCTTCGCCGGCTCCGGAAGTCGCTCGGGAGGCGCTGGGCGCTCCGCCAGTTGCCGGCCGGGGGTTGGCTGGTGTAGCCCCACATCTTGAAGACGAAGGCTGCCTAGAGGGCACTTCCCTGCCAGCAATGACAAGAGCAAGGATCACCGGTGCACCCCTCGTCTCGCGGGCAGAGTCGCGGGGGGAGAGAACATGGGGCCCGGCTCCGGGGCACCCTTGCGGCGTCATGTTGCATGGAGTTGGTCCCACGCCCTGCGCAGGCTCGGGGCGCTGGGGGCTGCTCGCATGCACCAAGCTGGAGTCCTTGGGGGTGCTTGCCTCCCAAGGTTTCGCCTCTGTGGGGACCCTGCAAAACCCCAGCCATGAGAAAACACAGCGCACTTGGGGGGTCAAGAGCAAAGGTGCTTACTCATCGGCAGCCATGTATCTCCTCGGCTCCAGCGGCCGACGGGTGCCATCGTCGCGGCATGGGGACCTCTTCCTCTTCAGGAGCGACTCGAGGCACATGCGACGCCGACTCGATCCTGACGGGCGGTCCTTAGGAGAGGGAGCGCTTAGCATGGTATCTGGAGCAGGGGTCCCAAGGGCAGGGGTACCCGGCGAGACTTTCTGGCTCACGGCTCCGGGGCCATTGGTGGGCTCCTCATCGTCAGCAGCCACTCTGGAGCCACCGTCCCAGGCGTCGGAAGCCCTGCCTCCGGAGCCTTGGGTTGCACCGGTTCTGCGGCAGCTCCTTCTCGGGCCCCAGAAGCCTCAGGCTCCTGAGCCTCTAACGGGATCGGGCCTCTGGAAGAGCTCCCAATAGTTGATGGAGGCGCGCACCCCTGCCTCCACACTCGGGGCGCACGCGACAGGGTCGATCAAGAGAGGAGCCACGAAGACGGGATTCTCGCGGGGCTCCTCAATGCCCTCGGAAAGCAACCCCCACTCGTCGAACAAAGGCATCTACCCCGCGAAGGCCGCCTTACTCGAGCACAGATAGAGAAGGCAGCCACCCCCGGAAGGTCAACAGGCTCGGGCTCGCCAGTCAGGAGCTTGAGCACCATGCTCAAGGTATCAGCAGTAAACAATGGCTTCTGCAGCCTCATCGGATCTATGGCGCCTGTGAAGTCCCGCATCGGGAGAGAATGGCGCTGGAGGGGAGCAATGTGTTGCTTCACGAATTCCTTCACCACCATTGGCGCCGTCACCTCCAGTTCCTGGAGCCTCGCCAACCTCTTCCAGACAAAAGCAAGACACTAGTCGGTGAGATTCTCATGGCACCAGCTGGAGCTAGGCGAGGCCGGCAACCCAGGAATCGTGAACAGGGGGCTGAATGCGCGGGCGTCCATCAGGAGCCACTGCTTCCAGAATCCCTTCGCGACAGGCGAAAGCTCGAAGTCAATCCCAGAGCCAGCGGTCGCGGCCACAGCTTCGAAGGTCGCGCACACAGAGCATTGGCGGGCGTCCACCAACCGAAGCAGGAAGAAATGGCGAAACAAGGCCACAGAGGGAGTGATGCCCACCATGGCCTCGCAGAGGAAGGCGAAGATGGCGACGAGGATGATGGAGCGAGGGTCCAGATGCAGCAGATGGATCTGGTAATGCGACATCACGGCATTGAAGAAAGGGGATAAGGGAGGAATCAACCCAGCAAGAAGAGCATGGAGATGGATGGGGATCTCAGTGGTACTCATCTCTCTGGTTCGCCAAGACGCAAGGCGGACAACCGTCGCCCTCCCCTCATTGGAATCGGTGGTGAGCACATGGTGAACCTTGTCCATCCCCTCCTTATTAATCACTATCGACTGCTCAAGGGCTGGCTCCAGGGCCGGCGGAGGACCGGCTGGTGCGAGCGGCTTCCCCTTCTTCTTCCTCGGCTTGGGGGCCATGGCGAATACCTAGAGAGGGCAAGGCACCGGCACTAGACCTATGGAGACGGCAACAAGATTGGGAAGGAGGATGCAAGATCCGAGCACGGTACTCTGCGAAGGGCGAGTTGCACTAACAACAGGCGGCTGCTGGGTCTACCGGGTATCAAGGCGGCATGGGGAAGTGGAGACGCCCACGTCCCATCAACCACCACGTGTCTTCAGGGCTGCAGGCCGATAGGGCCCGCGGCGCTCCGCCCTTGCCTTTTGGCTTTGCCTGGAAGCCAAGTCCGAGCGCGCCTTAGGCCTGGGGGCTACTGTTGGTGTCCTGGATTTGGGGTATCTAGTCGTGCCTGCCTGCGGCCCACCACGTGGCTTCGTCGATGACCTGATACGGCCCAGCTTCAACACCGACACCGGAATGTTGGGGAACATAGTAATTTCAAAAAAATCCTACGCACACACAAGATCATGGTGATGCATAACAACGAGAGGGGAGAGTGTGTTCACGTACCCTCGTAGACCGTAAGCGGAAGCGTTAGCACAATGCGGTTGATGTAGCCGTACGTCTTCACGATTCGACTGATCCAAGTACCGAACGTACGACACCTCCGAGTTCAGCACACGTTCATCTTGATGACGTCCCACGAACTCCGATCCAGCAGAGCTTTGCAGGAGGGTTCCGTCAGCACGACGGCGTG
Organism: Triticum dicoccoides; assembly: GCF_002162155.2. Taxonomy (NCBI): domain Eukaryota; kingdom Viridiplantae; phylum Streptophyta; class Magnoliopsida; order Poales; family Poaceae; genus Triticum; species Triticum dicoccoides. The sequence continues at coordinate 386,616,823 of NC_041393.1, read as the reverse complement.
ATGATGGTGTTGATGATGCTACCGACGTAGGGCTTCGCCTAAGCACCGCTACGATATTACCGAGGTGGAATATGGTGGAGGGGGACACCGCACATGGCTAATAGATCAATTATCAATTGTTGTGTCTAGAGGTTCCCCCCTGACCCGTATATAAAGGAGCAAGGGGGGAGGCGGCCGTCCAAGGAGGAGGGCGCGCCAAGGGGGGAGTCCTACTCTCACCGGGAGTAGGACTCCTCCTTCCCTTGTTGGAGTAGGAGAGGGGAAGGAAGGGTGAGAGGAGAGGAAGGAAAGGGGGGCGCCGCCCCCCCTCCTTGTCCAATTCGGACTAGAGTGGGAGGGGGCGCGTGGCCTGCCCTGGCCGCCCCTCCTCTTCTCCACTAG
>NC_041393.1:386601321-386616221 GCF_002162155.2 Triticum dicoccoides | reverse complement strand
GGGGGGGGTCCGGTAACCCCCCGATACTCCGGTATATGTCCTAAACCATTTCAATGTCCGAACATAGTCATCCAATATATCGATCTTTACGTCTCGACCATTTTGAGACTCCTTGTCATGTCTGTGATCATATCCGGGACTCCGAACTACCTTTGGTACATCAAAACACAAAAACTCATAATACCGATCGTCACCAAACTTTAAGCGTGCGGACCCTACGGGTTCGAGAACTATGTAGACATGACTGAGACACGTTTCCGGTCAATAACCAATAGCGGAACCTAGATGCTCATATTGGTTCCCACATATTCTACAAAGATCTTTATCGGTCAAACCGCATAACTACATACGTTGTTCCCTTTGTCATCGGTATGTTACTTGCCCGAGATTCGATCGTCAGTATCTCAATACCTAGTTCAATCTCGTTACCGGCAAGTCTCTTTACTCGTTATGTAATGCATCATCCCATAACTAACTCATTAGTCACATTCCTTGCAAGGCTTATAGTGATGTGCATTACCGAGAGGGCCCAGAGATACCTCTCCGACAATCGGAGTGACAAATCCTAATCTCGAAATATGTCAACTCAACAAGTACCTTCAGAGACACCTGTAGAGAACCTTTATAATCACCCAATTAACTTGTGATGTTTGGTAGCACACAAAGTGTTCCTCCCGTAAGCGGGAGTTACATAATCTCATAGTCATAGGAACATGTATAAGTCATGAAGAAAGCAATAGCAACATACTAAACGATCAAGTGCTAAGCTAACAAAATGGGTCAAGTCAATCACATCATTCTTATAATAATGTGATCCCATTGATCAAATGATAACTCATATCTATGGTTAGGAAACTCAACCATCTTTGATCAGTAAGCTAGTCAAGTAGAGGCATACTAGTGACACTATGTTTGTCTATGTATTCACACATGTATTATGTTTCCAGTTACAATTCTAGCATGAATAATAATCATTTATCATGATATGAGGAAATAAATAATAACTTTATTATTGCCTCTAGGGCATATTTCCTTCAGTCTCCCACTTGCACTAGAGTCAATAATCTAGATTACACAGTAATGATTCTAACACCCGTGGAGCCTTGGTGATGATCATGTTTTGCTCGTGGAAGAGGCTTAGTCAACGGGTCTGCAACATTCAGATCCATATGTATCTTGCAAATCTCTATGTCTCCCACCTGGACTTGGTCCCAGATGGAATTGAAGCGTCTCTTGATGTGCTTGGTTCTCTTGTGAAATCTAGATTCCTTTGCCAAGGCAATTACACCAGTATTGTCACAAAAGATTTTCGTTGGACCCGATGCACTAGGTATGACACCTAGATCGGATATGAACTCCTTCATCCAGACTCCTTCATTTGCTGCTTCCGAAGCAGCTATGTACTCCGCTTCACACGTAGATCCCGCCGCGACGCTTTGTTTAGAACTGCACCAACTGACAGCTCCACCGTTCAATATAAACATGTGTCCGCTTTGCGATTTAGAATCGTCCAGATAAGTGTCAAAGCTTGCATCAACGTAACCATTTATGACTAGCTCTTTGTCACCTTCATAAACAAGAAACATATCCTTAGTCCTTTTCAGGTATTTTAGGATGTTCTTGACCACTGTCTAGCGATCCACTCCTGGATTACTTTGGTACCCCCCTGCTAAACTAATAGCAAGGCGCACATCAGGTCTGGTACACATCATTGCATACATGATAGAGCCTATGACTGAAGCATAGGTAACATCTTTCATTTTCTCTCTATCTTCTAAAGTGATTGGGCATTGAGTCTGACTCAACTTCACACCTTGTATTACAGGCAAGAACCCTTTCTTTGCTGGACCCATTTTGAACTTTTTCAAAACTTTATCAAGGTATGTACTTTGTGAAAGTCCAATTAAGTGTCTTGATCTATCTCTATAGATCTTGATGCCCAATATATAAGCAGCTTCACCGAGGTCTTTCATTGAAAAACTTTTATTCAAGTATCCTTTATGCTATCCAGAAATTCTATATCATTTCCAATCAACAATATGTCGTCTGCATATAATATTAGAAATGCTACAGAGCTCCCACTTACTTTCTTGTAAATACAGGCTTCTCCAAAAGTCTGTATAAAACCATATGCTTTGATCACACTATCAAAGCGTTTATTCCAACTCCAAGAGGCTCGCACCAGTCCATAAATGGATCGCTGGAGCTTGCACACTTTGTTAGCACCTTTTGGATCGCCAAAACCTTCTGGTTGCATCATATACAACTATTCTTCCAGAAATCCATTCAGGAATGCAGTTTTGACATCCATTTGCCAAATTTTATAATCATAAAATGCGGCAATTGCTAACATGATTCGGACAGACTTAAGCATCGCTACGGGTGAGAAAGTCTCATCGTAGTCAACCCCTTGAACTTGTCGAAAACCTCTTGCAACAAGTCGAGCTTTGTAGACAGTAACATTACCATCAGCGTCAGTCTTCTTCTTGAAGATCCATTTATTCTCGATGGCTTGACGATCATCGGGCAAGTCAACCAAAGTCCACACTTTGTTATCATACATGGATCCCATCTCAGATTTCATGGCCTCAAGCCATTTTGCGGAATCTGGGCTCATCATCGCTTCATCATAGTTCGTAGGTTCGCCATGGTCAAGTAACATGACCTCCAGAATAGGATTACCGTACCATTCTGGTGCGGATCTTACTCTGGTTGACCTACGAGGTTCGGTAGTAACTTGATCTGAAGTTTCATGATCAATATCATTAGCTTCCTCACTAATTGGTGTAGGCGTCATAGGAACTGGTTTCTGTGATGAACTACTTTCCAATAAGAGAGCAGGTACAGTTACCTCATCAAGTTCTACTTTCCTCCCACTCACTTCTTTCGATAGAAACTCCTTCTCTTGAAAGGATCCATTCTTAGCAACGAATATCTTGCCTTCGGATCTGTGATAGAAGGTGTACCCAACAGTTTCCTTTGGGTATCCTATGAAGACACATTTCTCCAATTTGGGTTCGAGCTTATCAGGTTGAAGATTTTTTACATAAGCATCGCAGCCCCAAACTTTAAGAAACGGCAACTTTGGTTTCTTGCCAAACCATAGTTCATAAGGCGCATCTCAACAGATTTTGATGGTGCCTTATTTAATGTGAATGCGGCCGTCTCTAAAGCATAAGCCCAAAACGACATTCGGACACACCATTACATTGTGATGTTCCAGGTGGCATGAGTTGCGAAACTATTCCGCATTGTTTCAAATGTAGACCAAACTCGTAACTCAAATATTCTCCTCCATGATCAGATCGTAGAAACTTTATTTTCTTGTTACGATGATTTTCGACTTCACTCTGAAATTCTTTGAACTTTTCAAATGTTTCAGACTTATGTTTCATTAAGTAGATATACCCATATCTGCTCAAATTATCTGTGAAGGTAAGAAAATAACGATACCCGCCGCGAGCCTCAATATTCATCGGACCACATACATCAGTATGTATGATTTCAAACAAATCTGTTGCTCGCTCCATTGTTCCGAAGAACGGCGTTTTGGTCATCTTACCCATGAGGCATTGTTCACAAGTACCAAGTGATTCATAATCAAGTGATTCCAAAAGTCCATCATTATGGAGTGTGTTCATGCGCTTTACACCAATATGACCCAAACGGCAGTGCCACAAATAAGTTGCACTATCATTATCAACTCTGCATCTTTTGGCTTCAACGTTATGAATATGTGTATCACTACTATCGAGATTCAACAGAAATAGACCACTCTTCAAGGGTGCATGACCATAAATGATATTACTCATATAAATAGAACAACCATTATTGTCAGATTTAAATGAATAACCGTCTCGCATCAAACAAGATCAAGATATAATGTTCATGCTTAACGCTGGCACCAAATAACAATTATTCAGGTCTAAAACTAATCCCGAAGGTAGATGTAGAGGTAGCATGCCGATGGCGATCACATCAACTTTAAAACCATTTCCCACACGCATCGTCACCTCTTCCTTGACCAGTCTTCACTTAATATGTAGTCCATGTTTCGAGTTGCAAATATTAGCAATAGAACTAGTATCAAATACCCAGGTGCTACTGCGAGCTCTGGTAAGGTACACATCAATAACATGTATATCACATATACCTTTGTTCACCTTGCCATCCTTCTTATCCGCCAAATACTTGGGGCAATTCCGCTTCCAGTGACCAGTCTGTTTGCAGTAGAAGCACTCAGTCTCAGGCTTAGGTCTAGACTTGGGTTTCTTCTCTTGAGGAGCAACTTGTTTGCCGTTCTTCTTGAAGTTCCCCTTCTTATTCCCTTTACCCTTTTTCTTGAAACTGGTGGTCTTGTTGACCATCAACACTTGATGCTCCTTTTTGATTTCTACCTCCGCAGCCTTTAGCATTGCGAAGAGCTCGGGAATTGTCTTGTTCATCCCTTGCATATTATAGTTCATCACAAAGCTCTTGTAGCTTGGTGGCAGTGATTGAAGAATTATATCAATGATACTATCATCAGGAAGATTAACTTCCAGTTGAATTAAGTGATTGTTATGCCCAGACATTTTGAGTATATGTTCACTGACAGAACTATTCTCCTCAATCTTGCAGCTATAGAACTTATTGGAGACTTCATATCTCTCAATCCGGGCATTTGCTTGAAATATTAACTTCAACTCCTGGAACATCTCATATGCTCCATGACGTTCAAAACATCGTTGAAGTCCCGGTTCTAAGCCATAAAGCGTGGCACACTGAACTATCGAGTAGTCATGAGCTTTGCTCTGCCAGACGTTCTTAACATCGTCAGTTGCATCTGCAGCAGGCCTGGCACCTAGCGGTGCTTCCAGGACGTAATTCTTCTGTGCAACAATGAGGATAATCCTCAAGTTACAAACCCAGTCCGTGTAATTGCTACCATCATCTTTCAACTTTGCTTTCTCAAGGAACACATTAAAATTCAATGGAACAACAGCACGGGCCATCTATCTACAACAACATAGACAAGAAAAATACTTTCAGGTACTAAGTTCATGATAAATTTAAGTTCAATTAATCATATTACTTAAGAACTCCCACTTAGATAGACATCTCTCTAATCATCTAATTGATCATGTGATCCAAATCAACTAAACCATAACTGATCATCACGTGAAATGGAGTAGTTTTCAATGGTGAACATCACTATGTTGATCATATCTACTATATGATTCACGCTCGACCTTTCGGTCTCAGTGTTCCGAGGCCATATCTCCATATGCTAGCCTCGCCAAGTTTAACCCGAGTATTCTGCGTGTGCAAAACTAGCTTGCACCCGTTGTAGATGAATGTAGAGCTTATCACACCCGATCATCACCCGGTGTCTCGGCACGACAAACTTTGGCAATGGTGCATACTTAGGGAGAACACTTTTACCTTGAAATTTAGTGAGAGATCATCTTATAATGCTACCATCAATCAAAGCAAAATAAGATGCATAAAGGATAAAGATCACATGCAATCAATATAAGTGATATGATATGGCCATCATCATCTTGTGCTTGTGATCTCCATCTCCAAAGCACCGTTATGACCACCATTGTCACCGGCGCGACACCTTGATCTCCATCGTAGCATCGTTGTTGTCTCGCCAACTATTGCTTCTATGACTATCGCTACTGCTTAGTGATAAAGTAAAGCAATTACAGGGCGATTGCATTGCATACAATAAAGCGACAACCATATGGATCCTGCCAGTTGCCGATAACTCTATAATAAAACATGATCATCGCATACAATAAAATTTAGCATCATGTCTTGACCATATCACATCACAACATGCCCTGCAAAAACAAGTTAGACATCCTCTACTTTGTTGTTGCAAGTTTTATGTGGCTGCTATGGGCTGAGCAAGAACCGTTCTTACCTATGCATCAAAACCACAACGATAGTTCGTCAAGTTAGTGTTGTTTTAACCTTCTCAAGGACCGGGCGTAGCCACACTCGGTTCAACTAAAGTTGGAGAAACTGACACCCGCCAGCCACCTGTGTGCAAAGCACATCGATAGAACCAGTCTCGCGTAAGCGTACACGTAATGTCAGTCCGGGCCCCTTCATCCAACAATACCGCCGAACCAAAGTATGACATGCTGGTAAGCAGTACGACTTGTATCGCCCACAAATCACTTGTGTTCTACTCATGCATATAATATCTACGCATAAAACCTGGCTCTGATGCCACTGTTGGGAAACGTAGTAATTTCAAAATAATTCCTATGCACACGCAAGATCATGGTGATGCATAGCAACGAGAGGGGAGAGTGTGTCCACGTACCCTTGTAGACCGTAAGAGGAAGCGTTAGCACAACGCGGTTGATGTAGTCGTACGTCTTCATGACCTGACCGATCGAAGTACCGGACGTACAACACCTTCGAGTTCAGCACACGTTCAGCTCGATGACGTCCCATGGACTCCGATTCAGCAGAGCTTTGCGAGAGAGTTCCGTCAACACGACGGCGTGATGACGGTGTTGATGATGCTACCGACGCAGGGCTTCGCCTAAGCACCGCTACGATATTACCGAGGTGGAATATGGTGGAGGGGGCACCGCACACGGCTAAGAGATTAGTGATCAATTGTTGTGTCTAGAGGTGCCCCCCTGCCCCATATATAAAGGAGCAAGGGGGGAGGTGGCCGGCCAAGGAGGAGGGCGCGCCAAGGGGGAGTCCTACTCCCACCGGGAGTAGGACTCCTCCTTCCCTTATTGGAGTAGGAGAGGGGAAGGAAGGGAGAGAGGAGAGGAAGGAAAGGGGGCTGCCCCCCTCCTTGTCCAATTCAGACTAGAGGTGGAGGGGGCATGCGGCCTGCCCTGGCCGCCCCTCCTCTTCTCCACTAGGGCCCATGAGGCCCAATAAACACCCGGGAGGGTTCCGGTAACCCCCATCCGGTATATGTCTGAAACCTTCCGAAACCATTCCGGTGTCCGAACATAGTCATCCAATATATCGATCTTTACGTCTCGAACATTTCGAGACTCCTCGTCATGTCCATGATCATATCCGGGACTCCGAACTACCTTTGGTACATCAAAACACAAAAACTCATAATATCGATCGTCACCAAACTTTAAGCGTGCGGACCCTACGGGTTCGAGAACTATGTAGATATGACCGAGACACGTTTCCGGTCAATAACCAATAGCAGAACTTGGATGCTCATATTGGTTCTCACATATTCTACGAAGATCTTTATTGATCACCGTCGACTGCTCAAGGGCTGGCTCCAGGGCCGGCGGAGGACCGGCCGGTGCAAGCGGCTTCCCCTTCTTCTTCCTCGGCTTGGGGGCCATGGCGAATACCCAGAGAGGGCAAGGCACCGGCACCAGATCTATGGATGCGGTGGCAAGATTGGGAAGGAGGATGCAAGAGCCGAGCACGGTACTCTGCGAAGGGTGAGTTGCACTGACAATGGGCGACTGCTGGGTCTACCGGGTATCAAGGCGGCATGGGGAAGTGGAGACGCCCATGTCCCATCAACCACCACATGTCTTCAGGGCTACAGGCCGATAGGGCCCGTGGCGCTCCGCCCTAGCCTTTTCTCTTCGCCTGGAAGCCAAGTCCGAGTGCGTCTTAGGCCCGAGGGCTACTGTCGGTGTCCTGGATTTGGGGGCATCTAGTCCTGCCTGCCTGCGGCCCACCACGTGGCTTTGTCGACGGCCTAGTACGGCCCAGCTTCAACACCGACACCAGAAGACCCTCGCGAGGGGCCAAGCCTCGCGAGGCAGATGATGCGAAGACCCCCAAAGGAAGTGGCCTCCTCAGGAGGGCTCCTGAGGGGCGTAGACTTCTATGCAAGCTACCTCACGAGGCTCAGCTGGCGTGAGCCATGACGACCAAGGCCAGGCGGCCGCCAGGCGGGCGCAGAGCACAGGTTTCCATTTTGGTGCAAGGGAGGCAAGCCACAGGCGCGGAGTCCCAAGGAATCAGCCAAAGGTTTCCATTTCAGTGCAACAAGACCAAGACCGCCAGGACGGCAGGACAGAGGTCATCATCGAGCCCACCGCAGTGTCACGACCAGAAGCTTTTCGCAGGCGAAGACTACTTTTGTCAGGATAGACTATACTACTTGTCCCCTTTCAAATCCCGCCATTGTGGAATCCCTTCCCGCTCATATTTGGGAAGAGGACCAAGGCCATTGTATATAGGACTTAGCTACCACCGTAGTGGGAGATCGGATCGGATCCATTCTCACCCAACCACCACACCAGCTCAAGAACACCTCACCTCCTGAGGCTTGTTCATCCGTTGTACTAGTTCATCCATAGCCCCTCGGGGCAATCCACCACATCACACTGGATTAGGGTATTACACCACAACGGTGGCCCGAACCAGTATAAATCTCTGTGTCTTTGTGTCTCTTTGAGATCGACGCGCTAGGCTTAGGAGGATCGTGAGTAGGCAGGCTGGGCAGGTTGAGATCTCCGCACGCACCCCAGAGTTCGAACCTCTCAAGGGTTGCCGGATCCGTAAATCCGATAGTGTGTGTGCGTGTGTGTGCGTGTGTGTGTGTTTAACAACATGTCTGTTTTAGAGAGAGAAACACATCGACCTACTCCTATAGAGAGATGGTGTGTAGTGTACGATTTAGCCGCGAGAGTCAGTGCATCCTCTCATTTTCGGACGTCCAGTCGGGACAGGCGGACAGCTGCCACGCCCGCTCCTGACCAGCCTGACCCACCCAAAGCGCCTCCATTGCCCGCACGCGCTTCCCACCCAAAACGTTCAGCGCCGCTCCAAAGGATCGGTGCCGCATTCATGCCCGAGCAGAGCGGACGCGACCTCTCACTAGCGCATGCGTTGAATGGAGAAGCGGATTCAAGAGTGATGGTTGCTTCATCCATCCAACTTACTAATGGGTCTATGTGATTTGATGGCTCATTAGTCATTATTACGGAGGTGGTACGACTGTTGGATGTCCCACGCTTTTGGCGAAAGAAGGTACTACTATATTACAAGTTTCTCCATTCTTACAGTGGAGGAGTGCGAAAGTCGTGAAAACACGTAGGCTCAGTGATTACATTGCCCACCTCACACTATCTCCATATTTTCTAGACACCGTGCGACACCTAACTCTTTACATAGTACTAGTATAGCATGTACTATAATTTCGCAATGAAGGTTCCAACTTCTGTTTCATGTATCTTGCGTCCAAGGTTGCCCATAGCAACATTTCATCAAATACAAAGCAGACTAACATGCATGCTATTGCATCTCAATGATTGACAGATCATAGCCAATATGTACTCCCTCCGTTCCAAAATAGGTGTCTCAACTTTATGCAAACTTTATTACAAAGTTGTACTACTACTAAAGTTGACACTTATTTTGGAATAGAGACAGCTAAAAAAACGATCCATGTAGTCCCTAGACCTTGAACCATAAACCCTAACCAGGCTTTAATTTGCTGGCAATGTTGGAGCTTCCCAACAAATGAAGTTTGCAACCCTTTAACCATCGGATCATTTTGTGTAGTTTCACCAAAATCGAGATGAGCATCCCTGTGGCAAAGAAATTGAAGAAGCATGATTAGAATAAGATTACTGGGACTAGTTGATGAGACATAAAATCATCACAAATACAGAACGTAGAAGCCGGTAGATGTATGTGCGGGGCAAAGAAGTAGAGAAATATCCACATGGAGTGATGTGGGCAGCTGGAGTAGTGGTGCAAGCCGGCTGTAAAGGAAGTTGTACCTGAGGGATGTCAGGACATAGCTCAACATAGAGGAGGGCGGCGGGAGGCGGCAACTGCCCACTTCGCAACAATGAGCAAGGGACGAAGGCAACCTCACCAGATTTGTGAGAGAGAACGGCAGGGACACCTGATCGGGACGTGTCGACAGTGGGTTTTCACCGTCGATGACGGCGACCGCATCTACACTAAGCATCCACCCCTTCCCCAGGCGGACGTGATCCGCCAGGATGTTAGAGATGTGGCCACAATCGTTTTGTGCGAGAGAGTGTGAAGAGAGCAACCCCAGCAAGCAACCGTGTAGGCTCGTCCTGGCTATGTATATAGTGGAGAGGTTTCCTTTTCTCTCCATATGAACCTATTTATATTGTGTATGTGCCACTGAAGAAAAAAAACTTTATTTATAAATGATGCGGCACCGTTCATGCGTGGTTCCCGACCCTCCATTATTTATAAGTGAGTAACTACTACTAGACGCGTCAAATTATCACGTGGGCTACATCATCTTACAGAAATGAGCTCCACTGTGTCACATGTGTGGTTGAGGAAGACGCAAAAGATGCAAAGAGTGCTACTAGTACACTACGTGCGTGGTGCGTGCACCTCTTCTCTTTGAGCATGGTTATTAAAAGTATAGCCCACTACTGTACTACCACGTGGTTATTATATATGGGCAAAGAGTATAGGCAGTAATAATGACTAATAAGTCGTGAAATCATGAGGCCCACCTTTCCCTATGTTTGACCGAGGAAGCAGCCATCATTTCACTCCTTGTTAAATATCCATCCGCTGCTACCTCCGCGAATAAATAAAAATCCGCTTCTACCTCCGTAGCATGGTTAATAATATAGCCATGTCAATCGCAACATAGAAATATCATTCACTAATACAATAGGGCTGGATCTAAGGCTGGTGATTTTTTTACTTTGTCTCTTTCTCTTTTTGTCTCATTTACTCATTTTACATAGGAGCACGTGTAGAGGATGGCTATTCCTTTCGATGGGACTTGTTCATGGGGTTTAAGACTAAGCAACTCTGAATTATGCCCGCTGCCCACCACTCTGAATCGTGCCATCGTCTATGATAGGGAGTAGTCACATTGCAACAATGAGGTCCACTAGGTATAGCACGTCCTGTAAGAAGAGACTGTCACACAAAACATACATCTTGTTGCCTTCTTCCTTATACAGTACGTACCACTGGTACGTACTGCTAGTACTACTACTACTCGTTCTCCTATAAACCTTGCGCTTGGCATCTCCAAAATATTAACCTTGCGATTGTCTCTTCGCCTCTTCGGGAAGTCGAGCAATAATGGTACTGTAGTATATATCGTTCTGGCTATATGAGACCGAATGAATTAATGCACGTCCACCATGTGGGCGAGGGTCGAGAGGCAAGGGAGAGTGCATGCTATTATGTCCGTTTCAATATGGACTACATACGGAGCAAAATGAGTGAATCTACACTCTAAAATGCGTCTATATAGATCAGTGTTTGGAGTATGTACTAGTAGTTCATATTGAAATCTACTAAAGGACATATATTCCAAACAATATGATAATATCTCTAACCAAGGTAGGGACAAGGACTAAACGGAGGGAGTAGTAAAATTTTCTCCTCGTCCTGCGAGCCACCGCGTGCGACCGCGCGTGGGCGAGGGAGTGGGTGTAAGGCGTAGTAAGCAAGCTTCCCCTCGTCCTGAGAGCCACCACGCCTGTGGGCGGGAGAGACGGTGTACTAAGCAAGCTTCTCCTCGTTCTGCGAGTTGACGGGACACATCAAAAGTAATACGTACAGAGCATCTCAAGTGTATAGAGCCTTGCCTCTAAGGTAGGCCCCACATGGGTTGCCTCTTTTTTAACATAACACGTCCAGTTGCAATTTGTTTGTTCACCCGTGGTAGATGATCCTCCATCAAGTAGACAACCAGTATACATGTCAAATTACCCCGTGGGCTGCCTTTTCATACAGAAATGAGCTCCACCGTGTACCCGCGCTGGTGTGGTTGGGAAAGAGACAGGAGTACATGCACCGTGCGTGCACCTCTTCTCTTCGTGCACGTCCCCCACCTACGTGGGTGTGAGAGAGAGAGATACAAACCTAGACAGATGGCATGTGCGTTCGTGAGTGTTTTTTGTTTGGGGAGGGGGGTGTGATTTCGTGAATGTATTTGTGGGAATATTTGTCGATGACATCTCAAACAAAAATTTGACACATGCAATGTGTGTGAAATAGAGGCCTATATATATCATATATAGAGGGGGTGATCCACGAGAAGAGAGGGAGGGGTCATAGATATTGATAGAGTCGAAGAGAGGATCAAGTGGGTGGGTGCGAGATCGATGAAGAGAGCCATTGAAATTGTGTGTGTGCAAGTTAAAGATATAGGGCGACTGACCTACCGGAACGTCAGAGGGCACATGGCAAGTTCGTGTGTGGCAGGGAGACATGGCTAGAGTGCTTTATGTATCGGTGTGTGGGGGGGGGGAGGGGGAGGCAGCGGCCTAACTAGAGCGGTAGAACGACTCGTATATGTGTTGAGAAGGAGAGACCCAACTATATCTTGAGGGATATCGGTCGACATCCATACATAACTGAAGGACGGGAAATAGGTTGGGATAGAGAGAGAGAGAGGGAGAGGGAGAGGGGTAGAGTGTTGGATGGGTGATGGAGTTGCTTCTCGAAGATGGTGGGAGAGGCCTACTAGACAAACTAAGGGTAGAACTGCAATATTATCAATAAGATTGGGGATGTGTTTTGTGTGTGCCTGTGCGTGATAGATGTGTCGGGACGCATGCATGGATGATGAAGGGAACCATGTGTTTGGTAAGCAAACCTAACTAGATCGGTAGATCAATTATTGTTTGTCGGAGGAAGGGAGAGACGTAACTAATGAGGTAGATCAATCGACGCATGGGGAAAACGAGTTATAAGGACCTAGCTAGCTATATGTATAGCGGGAGACCGGTCGGTGTACATCCATTTGTTAGAGGCAAATAAGGCCCGGCGAGACAGATAGATAGAGAGAATGGAGCTAGGAGGTGGTGCGAGAGGCCGAGCTACTAGCTAGATAGGGGGAGGAGTGTGCGATTGTGAGATCGATGAAAAGAGGGGTGAGAGTTTACACGTGTGTGGGACCGTATGAGACACACGAGGCATGGACACAGAAAGGACGAGATGGAAGGTGCGTGTGTATGTTGTAGGAAGACATCGCTGGAGAGGTTTATCGATCGGTGTGTGTCGAAAAGGAGTTGTGGAGACTATGGGAGAACGACCTAAAGAAAAAAATGAATATGCGCGATGGATAGAATGTTGAGGGAGGGGGAGGGCGAGGAGGGCGTGTGCATGCACGAGAGAAAGTTAGTGCTAGCTACAAAGGTTAGAGGATTGTGTGGGTGTAAGAGACTAACAAAGATCATAATTTGATATGAGAGTGGATTCATATATTTTAATAGGAGATCATAGTGTTATAAACATATGCATGCATGAATATAACGGTGATACGCGTGCTGTGGTTTTGCACATGTTATACCATAATGTGATAATGCATGGTGTTTGCAACTCACACCTAAATGTCGAACAATCTAAACCATACTATACATCGAATAATCTCACATTTTATTTGAATTTGTGATAATGTGTGGCGTTTGCAGCTTACAACTAAATATCGAACAATCTCACATTTTATTTCAATTTGTGGTAATGTGTGGCGTTTGCAACTCACATCTAAATACTTGTAGGCATAAGGGCGGGGCACCATACATTATGTGATAAACACATTATACATATGAGACATGGTTTAGATTATGAAGATCTAGCTAGAGCTCGAAATCTACTGTGATTTGAAATCAACATAAAGTGGATTCAAAAAATCGAGTTCGAGTTCATATAGTACACATAGTTCATATCTAACTCAACAATAATCATGTGGTGTGCTGTGAAGATAATACACAAATGATGGTTTAACATGACAATAATGATGATTGTAGATCTTATTAAAATAGAGAAACGAATTGAAATGGTTTGACTTCACAACAATCATTATTGTAGATCTTATTCAAATAGAGAAACGAATCCAAATTTAGTTCATATTGAAGCGGTAGTATATACGTTTGGAATGCACTAAAACGTTCATTTGAGTAGCAGGTTGCATGCATTATACACGTAGCGAAATATTTTAATTGAACATAACATGAATTCAAAGTTTTGAATGGCATTTGTAGTGCGAATTGATTTGGTACAGTACACGGGACTAGACTCTCTTGTGTGGTGCGAATTGATTTCTTTTTGTTTTTTCATCGATGGAAGTGCGAATTGATTTGGTACAGTACACGTTAGGCTTGTCCAGAAATTTCAACCCGCGGCTTGTTGCCCCGAAATATTTAAGATATATCTTTGTCTCGTTGTGCTCCTAAAACTCCCTCCATCTCAACTCGTGCCTTGCTATTCCAAAATTACAAGGCGCGCAAAAACTCCCACCTCCTGTGAAATCCCGACACTCGAAATGCCCGTGATACCCCTGAACCGAAAGAACCGCCTAGCTCAAATCGGTGGGGGTACTTTCATAACTTACCCCACATCTCAGACAAGCGCTTCCCTAAGCCATGGTTCCCCACTCCCATCCCATCCGCCCATCCATTCGTACACCGAGGCCGTGAAAACCCGCGAAGCCCCACACCCTCCTCCGCCCCCCACCCAGCCGGAGCCTCTTCCCCGACGATGTCGTCCATACCAACATGGCGTCGCTCCCTTGGCGGCGACATCCACATCTGTAGGAGCTGCTGCTGCTTTAGCTCTCACTTGCGCTGCTGCTCTGCTCTTGCTCTCGGTCCCCTGCCTGATCTGCTCTTGCTATTGCTCTTGCTCTTGCTCGCTTTGCTGCTCTCACTCTTGCTCTTGCTTGCGATGCTGCTCCCATTTGGCTACACTTCAGTCGACTGAATTGACTTTTGGGTCAGTCAATTTTCAGGGGGTGGGGTGGGGGGCTCGCCGGAGTTAAGGAAGAACCAGCCACAGTGGGGAGAGGGGCTCACTGAAGTTAAGGAAGAACCAGCCACAGCAGGGACGGGGGCTCGCCGGAGAGGTACCCACTATCTATCTTAGGGTTCAGGGTGGGGGCAGTGGTCGCCGACGATGGTGGGGTGCTGGCATGAGGATTG
>NC_041393.1:386532388-386601153 GCF_002162155.2 Triticum dicoccoides | reverse complement strand
GGGGGGCTAGAGGGATGGTCGGCGCAGCGGTGGACCGGCGGTGGGGAGTGGTTTTGGGACGGGCTGGGCGGTGTACCGCCGGCCGCGGGCGACGGGGGCGGCAGTTTTGCCGGTGGTGGCTGGCGGCTCAGGGGAGTGGAGGTTGAAGATGAACCGCAGGCCCTTGATTTCGTATCCAATGGCTAGAAAATCGACTGACCAGAGATGAAAAAGTCAGTCGACTGACGTGTAGCCTCACCCTGATGCTGCTACACTACCAGCTGCCCCGGCTCTCGCACGCGCTGCTGCTACTACTTTTCTGCTACTAGTGTGTTCAGTTTCGACAGTAAAATTCAGTTTTGACAGCAAAATTCAATTTCGACAGCAAAATTCAGTTTCGACAGTTAAGTTCAGTTTTGACAGTTAAGTTCAGAGATGAGCGGCTGATGTATTTTACATCTAGCACTTTCTGGTTATGTATTTTACGTCATCTATTGGAGATGCTATTAGAATTCCACTCAGGTTAACATTGTCTCTCTATTCCTGCTTCAGCCTCGGCGTCGTACAACTCACCGGAGCTGCTCCAACGAAGAAACCCTCCATCACAGCGGAGCAGTACCCCGGGCTCCATCTCAAGATGCCTAAGATCTTCCCCTCCTTCGACAGCCAAGTCAGCCAGATTATCCTCACCGACCAACCGAATCATGCTGAGATCGACATGGCTTTGCCAAAGAGGTTGTACACTTGTTGCATCTCTTTTTTACTCTACGTGTTATATATATTGTCCACTGAGCACACATATTAACATGAAATACGATTAGTATCTCATACTATATGACAAGCAGTGAGGTACCAGGCAACTTAGCTATCCGTGATGGACTCTCTTGAACGCCATCACTATTTATCTTTGCGCGTTTGAGCTGTGCATTTGTTGATGGGCCTGGGAGTTGAGCTAGTAGGGCAGTGGCCTGGGTCCAAAGTAGTAGAAGTAGCACAAAACCATTTTTTGAGTGTAGGCTTTTCCTTGGTCAAGCCTGCCTACTAGAATCGCCAGTGCTTGAAAGGAAAAGTGAAGGAAAACATAGGAATTGGAAAGTTTCCTATGGTACTACTATTCATGCATTTGGTTCAAAGGAATGGAGCAAAGGAAAACTGTAGGATTTGTTCCTTTAGTGTCTGCTTGAAAGGACCGTAGGAATTTTAATATCCACTTGTCCTCCTTTTCAAATTCCTATTCATGAAGCACAAGACTAAGAGATAGTAGCATAATAGCATTATAACCATACATTCTCTTGTGGTTTGACTTAATCTCACCATGCTTCTTTGCATCCTGTGATCTTCCAATTCTTGTGAACCAAACACCCAGATTGGCAGAAATCTTGTGTTTTTAAATTCTTTTTTTGCACGTGCATTCCCATCCTATTACTATGTATTTCCTATCCCATGCGTTGTTAGAATCCTCCAATTAAAACAAGCCCTTACTTCTCTTACAGATAGTTGTCAAAGAAAACCTTGTGTGGTTTGCGCTGCTCCTGCTGCGCCGTCGTCCACCCCATCTTAGCTGCTCCAACGACAGAAGTGTCCAGCACAGCACGGATCCGGCCTCCAAACTGTCTTTCACCGCCTCAGATCTTCTTCCCCAGTGTTGGCAGCCATGACAACCGCATTACCATCATCAACCGAGCAGATGACCTCGAGGACTACACTGGTTCGCAAGAGAGGTCGCACTCTTTCGTGTCTGCTTACGTTATGCATCGCTTAATATTACATGCTACTTTATCGTCATGTTCAACGATTAAACTCTGAGTCAGCTCCAAACTAATGGTCAAACTTGAGTTTTTAAATGGTTGTGGGGTACATATCGGGGCCGCAATCAGTAGTATCTATCTACTATCTGGTTAATCTCTAGTGTCTACTATGAGTTTCATGTTTGGTGGGAAACAAACAGTAAAGAAGCCATTATCTATATTTTTTAACTGAAGCCATTATCTGCCTACTATCATTGGTTTTGGGTCTATCCACAGGTTGCTATCATCACTCTGGATTTCTGCATACACTCCTTACATAATCTCACTATGTTTTATTCCTATGCATGTCAGTTATTGTACACAACAGAACTGAACATGTAGGGCAAAAGAGACGAGCCTTGTGTGGCAATAAAATTTCATGCAGACATCGCTCCATGGTAGGCGCAAAGGCAGCCTCCCTCCACCCATTTCGGATTGTAATAGAGAGGAAGATATCTGTTCTGAGGGGGATTTAGAAGGAGAAGACCACTCCTATTTACCCCCTGAGGTCTTCGCTCTAACTTGGCATGCTGATGTTGGTTATATCATGCATATGGTGCCTTGCATTGCTTACTTTATACATCAAATATGTCATCATCTTTGTGTGAATGCCATCTGTTTAGTTTATTCATCATTTATGTGAATTATGCAACACCATCTTGTTTTGCCAAGCATCATATATGTGAATTTTGCAATGCCATCCTGCTTAGCCAGTCATCTTATACGTGAATTATATCAGGCCATCCTTTTTTCATTACGTATTACATTTGTTAACAATGTTAGTACATTCAACTACTCTTCATGTGCATCAGCCATTTGACACGGTGATGGAAAATTCTGGAGTGAAAACAAGGTCTTCATAGCAGACTATGCTATCTGACGAAGCGCATATCTCGCTGGTTATGGATAGCTCCTCAGAGGAGGATTGAAAGACAAATGACCAGTCCTATCCCCCCCCCCCGAGGTGTATGCTCTAACTTGGCAGGGTTATGTTGCTCATATCATGTGTATGGTTTCTTGCATTGCTATGACATTTGATTAGTTTAGACATGCTTTGTGTGAATGCCACCCGTTTAGTGTCTAATTACCATATATGTGAATTATGCATTGTCATCTTGTTGCAAGGCATTATATATGTGAATTATGCAATGCTATCTTGGTGCGAAGGCATTATATATGTGAATTAGGAAATGCCATGTTGTTTAGCCAATCATCACGTATGTGAATTATATCATGCTATCATTTTTTTGTATTACGTGTTCCATTTGTCGATAATGTTTGTATATTCAACTACTCTTCTTATGCATCAGCCATTTGAAGCGGTGATGGAAGTATCTGGAGTGAAAACAAGGTATTCAGAGCAGACAATGCTACCTACTGAAGCAGACATCTTGCTGGTTACACAGAGCTCCTCAGAGGAGGATTCAGAGACTATTTCCCCCCTGAGGTCTATCCTCAAACTTGGCAGGGTTATATTACCCATGTCATGCATGTTGTCTTGCATTGCTTATTTTTTGCATCATATATGGATTGCCATCTGCATACTTGCTTACTATATAAATCATATATTTGAATTATATCATGCCATCATGTTTACATACATAGCATCTATCTGAATTATGGCATGGCAACCCATTTAATAAAGACATCATTAGTTATATCATCTCATCCTGTTTAGTGTTTATAGTCATCATATTTTGAATTATGTCATTCTATCCGTGAATTATATCATGATATCATGTTTCCATAGGCGGCATGTATGTGAATTATGGCATGCCAACCTATTTAATAAACACATTATATAGTTATATCATGTCATCCTGTTTACATAGTATCATATTTTGAACTATGTCTTTCCATCTTTTTTAGTTAGCCATCATAATGTGAAATTGTCCCATGCTATCCTGTTTAGTTAGCCATCATATATGTGAAATTGTGTCATGCTATCCTGTTTGGTTAGACAACATAAATGTGAATTATTTCATACCTTCTTTTATTCCCCACTATCCATTACACCTGTCTATCATACAATTTCTGTACATTCAATTACTTTTCTTGTTTATCAGCCATTTGAATTGGAGAGGGTGATGGCAGTATCTAAGGGAGTAACAACACGGTCTTCAGAAAAGATAGTGCTACCAGTTGATGCAGATAGAACCACGGTTTTACTTGCCCAAGAACCAGACCCACCACACATAACCCAGACTCTCACAGATTGTACCCCTACCCAGTTGGACAGAGAACTAGCTACACCCCTTCTAACCCCAACCCCAGCAAATAGTAACCCAGTTCCAGTTGACACGGCACCATCTCCACCATAGAGGACCCAAACACGAGCAGTTAGTAAGGGAACTATAGTGCCCAAAGCACGAGGACCACCACTCCGAATCCCAACTCAATGCTTAAAGAGAAGAAGAATTGTTCTTAGGTCAGGTTCTGTAGCTATGGTTCATACTCCTTTGCTCTTGCATCACTGCATTTACTCATACTAACTATTTTCAAATTTGATGGATGGAATTGAAACTCCAATGGTGCAACAGGTATGTTTTAAGCCTGTTTCTTTAATTGGTTTGCTGTTGTAACTTGCTCTATGTTGATTTTAGTTTCAATTGAATAAGCAGTTATGTTCTCATGTCATGCACATTACAAGTTTTGTTATTTCTCTATTGTTTCCCACACTTATATTCTGTCTATTCTGCTTTGTCTTGAACAAATATTATTTGAACTATGTCTCTATCTTGATTTGGCAACAAAAACTAGAATGATATAGACCATAAAGTGACCACGGTACATAGATATATGTTTGTTTCATGCTGTTATCATGTCCACTTTACTACTGAACTGATTTACCAAAATGAGTTTCACATACAACATGGTAAACCTGTGATGTGTCTACTTGTTTCTCTTTTAGAATGCGGACAAAATGTTGGAGAACAATACCCCATTATGCAATGGTAAAGGAAGTAATGCAGATAAGGTTCAAGATAGTGAGACATCCCTGTTGGTCTCCGAGGAAGCTGATAAAAACTATCTTGACGACAGGGAGAGAACCCAAAAGTCCTGTCTTGATGTAGTGTTCGAGTTACTGGCCACTACTGCTGGCACAAGCTCTTCGAACTCGCTGCCTGAAACAGTTCATCTTCTTGAGTCTCAACTTGAAGTTGAAAGACATCGATCAGATGTGCTGCGACAGGAAGCTGAAGGACTAAGGAAGTCCCTGCATAATTCAGATGCATACTTTCTGGTGCAACAAAAAGTGCTGGAGGATTTAAGCGCTAAACAAGAGAAAGTTAATAAGCTTGCTAAGCATCTTCCCAGCATTATGGGTACCCAGGATATTGTTTCTTGAGCTCTTCTGAAGTGGTTTCAGTTCTGGACTTGTTTTGCTGCGGCGTTTATTTGCACTGGTCGCCAACTTTGACAACCAGTGTATATGATATGTGGCTTTGTTCCCTATATTTGCACTGGTGGCGAACTTTGATGCCCAGTGGATGTAATATGTGTAATAGCCGTGATAGCCTAGCGTAAGTTGCTTGCTTATTTATTTCCTTGTTGTCTTGTTTATTTGTTTGCTTGTAGTCAATGCAGTTCTTTTTCCGCGGTTTGCTAGTGGCCGCAATAACCTATTTTTAAAACTAGGCCACAATAACCATAGGCTAAATATTTACTATAGTTACCATGGGCCTCCTACGGGCCGTAGAAAAAATGGGGCTTCTAAGGGTCATAGAAACAATGGGCCTTCTACGGGCCGTAGCATCAATGGGCCTTCTACGGGCTGTAGTGATCGATGGGCCAAACATGGGCCAATAACAGACCACATTATCGGCCGTAAACGGGCTAGATTTGGAATCGTCCATTCATGGGCTGACCATAATGGGTCGTTGTTAATCAGCCGTATTTGATGACACTATGAAAACGGCCCAACAAATTAACAGGCCGCAAATGGGCCGATTGTAACCACGGGCTGAATTTGGCCCACAAGCAGAAAAGGCTAGTAATGGGCCGTAAGTAACCAAATGCTGGAAATAAGCCCAAGAATAAATGGGCCCTAAGAAGGACAAAAGATAACACAGGTTGGAAACGGCCCAATGGAATAATGTGCCGTTAATGGGTATAAAGCGATACACTGTTCATTGCGGGCCAGATTCACCACAGGCCGTTAATGGGCCAAGAGTTACAAATGGCCTCATATGGGCCGAAAGACATCATGGGCCATACATGGGCCGGAAGTTACAATGGGCTGGAATAATATTGGACTGCCCAGATGAAGCTACTAGGCTTAATTTCGATAGGCCGTAACGGGTCATGAGTTAGCGGGCTGTAAATGGGCTATATACGAACATGTCGTTAACAGGCTTTCCATGGGCTGGCCCGTTACCTTTTGACCAAGTCAAACGGGCCGGCCTTTTCACCGGAATGGGCCTCTGTTAGGTCGTGCCACGTGTTGACCTATCATAGGCGCCTCCTGTCCAATGAATGGATGACATCTGTCCTAATGGTGAGCCAACACGTGTTTCCTCCATCCAATGACAATTTTACACGTGGAAAATCCTCATTGGTCTCGGCTGTTAACGGGTTATCGGATCCAAAACTGGACCCGATAGCTTAATGGTGAACTGTTATGGTGGATGCCATGTGTCGGTCACCCTTGACGAAAGCACTTCTATGACGCGCGATTTATCATCATGGAAGTGGACACTTCCGTGATGATAATTTTGGTGATGTCATGGAACACTTCTGTGACAGCACAGGTATGGCTATCTTGATTCTGTCATAAAATCGTCATGGATGTACATGCATGACAGAAAACGTGACCTACTGTAACAAACACGTATCATCACGGAAGTGTATTTTTTTGTAGTGAAATCCTATGGTTATGTTCTCCCAATCCATGAAATCTGAGTAAGTTTCATTAGATCCATGTAGTGTATTGATTGTTTGAATGGTACAAGTGATAAGTGATTAGTTGTTTCATCTGTGCAAATGATTTCTACTAGTAATCTGACTAGGGTTAGCATTCATGGTAATAATTCCTAGTCAGGACTTGACAATTGATTTTGAATGACCTACATATGTTTGTGCCATTATTTTCTTCAAGATTGGTCTGTACATAGACGACTGTGCTTACAAATTGAACCATAATATCTGGATATGTATAAATAAATAGCCATACATTCCTAATCCTACTTCACGGCATGTAAACATTGATTTGATGCCAAATTTGTTTTATTATTTGTATAGGTGATGTCTAACGATGTGGATAGCAAGGTGCAGATGGCCAGAGGAGGTACAAGAGGCAAATCCTGAGGGAGCTTCATGCGGGAAAGCATAACAGGCGTATTAGGATTTGGAATGGCTGCTATCGATGCCCATTTTGCAACCACAAGCTTCATGACGCCTATCTAAGTGTTCTGGCGCATGCAAGAGGACGGGCCGTTGGCTCCTACAAGAAGAAGTATTCTCGCGGGGTGGCGCACAACGCGTACGCTGAGTACCTAGAGAAGCTTTAGGATTGTGCCGGCATGTGAGATGAGATGTGGGATCGAACTATGTACGCTTGAGTATGCTTAATGACAGCTGAACTATGTACTTATGGTTGAACTATGCTTGTGTACGTGTACGCTTATTATCTATGTCTGGGTATGTTTAATCTATGTTTACTTATGTCTAACCCTGGGATATGGATGCAATCAGTTCGGTTGATGGAATCTACCTCTGTCTTGGTTTATTGGTCCCCTTTGTAATTTGTGTTAAATTTTGACCAAAGGTTTAGCTAACAAAATGTTAGTGCAGGTCAACAAAAATTATATCGTTGGATGGGTATTTGAGCATAGAGTTCAATGATATAATTTTTGGTGACATGCATAAACATTTCTTAGTTAAATATTTGGTCAAAATTTGGTAAAAATTACAAAGGGGACCAATAAACCAAGATGGAGGTAGTACGTCAATCACACACGGTTCCAAAAATTGGAACCATGTGCAATGACTTTCATTTTTCCCGTTGCATCAATCACACACGGTTGGCTCTAGCAAACCGTCGCCTCCGAAATTCTTTGTGGGATAGAAAACCCTCACCACCCAATTCAAAAAATAAAAAATAAAACCCTCACCATCCCCACGTCACAAAAACCCTCACGCCGCCCGCCACCCCCTCTGGTCCCCATTCACACATGCACAAGCTCCTCCGCGTCTATGCATGGCACCGCCTATCACGGCGGTAACCACTTAGCTTGACGCATGCCTCTGCCGCCAGGCTGCCGGCAAAGCCCACCGCATTTCGCCACTTCCGCTTGCCGCCGCCTATCGCCATCGACTTTCTCGATGCTGCTCGTGGTCGACCCAGCTCCGCTCGGTTGGGGAATCTGCCATACTGAGGGTTCTTTCTCATGGACAATAAGGTAACTAATTTAATGAGATATTATCTCATCTTTTATCCCATTCCATATGCCTCCTTTAATGACCCAGCCGAAATCGTTGTGAATTCATTTTTATTCAAGCTGATTTGAGGGTTTTCTTCCATTCATAGAGTGTACAATGCACGGATACATCAGGACTTTGCGGCCTCCGCCAGACATTCCATCTCACCGTACCAGATGACTTGAGGATGCGCGTTATGTTCAATATCACCCTAAATCGGTTGGCATGGCCTACTTTCCTGAACATATTCTAAATATTGCTACATTTGGATAAATGGTGCCACATGCACCATATACGTCAAAGGGGATCCCCCCCTCTTCTTTCTATATTAGGAAAATTAATGATGTATTGTTCTTTCAGTTACTCTCATATTTCCATGACATCATGCTTACCCTATCTGTTTAATTATAGATTTTGGTCCTTCGATTTCAACTTCTATACAGTTCTTTCAATTTGCGCCCATATTTGCATATTACAATATTTTCTTTAACAATCCTACCATTTTCTGCAACGCATCCCTTGCTATGCAATAGAATCTATATTGCACAATCTTTCCCTTTACATAAATCAAGATTGCATGGATGTCATACTGAACACAAACCATGGATTTACAATCGTTGCTACTATAAGACTTGATGAACGTGGTGACTCCTATTTTGGCACTGGCCTTTGGAAAGAAATTTCTAAGTTTTATGTACTGAAAGCTGGCACTATAATTGCACTGCACATAAACACTACAAGAAATATGTCAACTTGTGACCTTGACTATTGGTCACTGAAAGGTCATTGTTTTTCATTTACAACCTTTTTATGACCAAAAACAGAAGGTCAAAAGCTGGCGGTCGTAAACTGAAATTAACGACCTTCTCTGTGAGAAGGTCGTAGACGTTTACGACCAAAACAAAAGGTCGTTGAACCCATGACCTTTTGTTTTGGCCACTGGTTGTCTGCCTAGGCCACGTCAGATCCGACGTGGCAATCCGACGTGGCAAAATTACGACCAATTGAAAAGGTCATTACTTAGAATTAGCCTGGTCCATTTCGGTGCTTTAGTTGGGCCGAGCCCATTAATTCAGCCCATTTATTGTTGTTGTTTTCTTTCAATTTGAGTAAGCTACATGGGCCAGGCCCTATAATTCGGCCTTTTTATTTTTGGGTTGTGGCCCTTTTTTCTTTCCTCAAATGGGTCCCAATTGTCAGGTTCTGATAAGTGGGTCCCAAATGTCCGATTCTGGTTTCTGGGTCCTTGTTGTCATGGTCATGTTCCTCAGATTTCAATATGCCAATAATTAAATAGCCAATATTTAAATCAAAATAGACAGAAAACAAGTGTAATACTTCAAATAACAAGAAGCAACAATCTGCTACATCAACACACATACAATGCTCTACAGGTGTACAATATGTCATATGAGCCAAGTTCGTGCTTCAATTTGTTCCAATACGATCAGCATCAATGGCCTCATTACTCCTTGAACTAGCTCCAATGAGCTTGAACTATGCTTCTTCCGACTTCTTCGTCTTGATGCTTGCGACGAAACATGAAACGCCAGCATCTGCACATTATAGAACAAAATGGTTAGGTACAAAATAAAAGCAAATCTAACAGCATATACAAAATAATGAAGGCCAATCTGTGTGCATATATACTAGCATAACACATAAACCCATCCAAATCTGAATTAACATTGGCATCAAATCATCATGAACACTGAATTAACATGCACAAAAGGAAAGAGCTAATACAGGACATGTATATGGGTATCAAAACAAACAAGAAAGAAACTACAATCTATTCTAAGTACTTCAGGTTTGAGCCATTTTCGATACTACAATCAATACATAACAGCCAACATTTCAATCCATGGACACCACATGACAGAAAAGGTACTAAGGTACTTGCTACTTAAAACCACAGCAAGTTACAGAGCACATGCAGGCCAACAATAAATTGGTACCAAATCCAAAAATCACAGTACGAAATGAAGTTAATGAGAAATTTTAGAATCAATTTAACAAGTGATAGTAATGTTTGCATTCGACACATCCAGAACTAAAATTATACATACACGCCCAAATTCCTATGGCCAATGCCTCAGTACAGTAAACACTAAGCATGGTACATAGTAAAGGTTTGTAACAACCAAAACTGAAAGCATTCACTCCATCAAGCATATCTACAATGATGCAGCACACAAGAAAAGAGAGATACACAACGGGGTAGCAACGACATAAAGATAATCGCTTAACAAATAGCACGAACATGAATAAATCACATAACTAAGTACAACCAAGTATCTTCTCTCAAAAGTATCCCAGCTGAGAGTGAACATGTATTCGACATTTCTATCATTTCGATACATGCACGACAAAGAGTGGCGCTCTGTTCTTACCATGGCACAAGCAAGAGATGACCCCAGATGATGCACTGCTTCTCCAGGTCGCACTCAAGGCTCAACCAACTCCGCAGTATGGACGATGCCCCCTCCTTGCTCCGTCCAGACGACAGGGTGCAGACTCGGAAGCCCTGCACATTGCAACTTGTGTCAATGCAGCAGCAATACAAGGAACTGATATCAAGCATATCACAAATTGAGAGAAAGTTGTATTCCAGGAGCTGACCTTCCAAGGGAGCATCATGGTGTGTCGTGATGCCTTCATCTTGAATCATAGGTCGGGTTCTGGGCTGCTGCTTTGCTTCCCCATATAGCACACCAGGTTCTCCTAAGATAGCGAATTGAAAACACAAAATGTTGATTAGGGAGTTGGTACATAAGAAAAGGAATTCATGCACGAATGGCATATACAACTAAAAAAAGCAGGCATCACATATTATTAGAATTGCATATTAGATGGCTGAAAGGTAAGTGTTTCTTCATATAAAGTAACTATAATTAGCACCCAATTGCTAGATAGCATATGGTGGAGAAACTAGTTTCAGCTTATCCAGAAATATCAATGTTGTGCACACCAGGATAAAATCAAAGAACCAGAACAAGACACTTGGAGCAAGCAACTGATGTAGTAACAAGCTTTGATGGTGCTAAATGCAACAGGTTTGCATAACCTGATTCAAAAGGCTAGGAACAAAAGGGGGGGAGTCGGTCGTATCTCACAACAAGGTTGGAAGGTTGTCCTTTAAGAGGTGAACGGTGGCGAGCTCATCGATCTACAGCTTCTATGGCATGGCGACGACATAGATGTGCCACCGTGGGTTGGTGCCCACGAGGAAGCCCACGATGAACGCCACAACAAGGGATCCACCAGCGGACACCATAGGCCACAGTGTGGACTGTGGAGAGAGGGTCTAGGTCGGCTGCTGGTCTGCACGCAACTGTGAGGAGGAGCATAATCAATGAGAAACATGGCAAAATTGATGAAGAATAGAAAGCTTTAGGCTAAAGACAACATTTACAAAGGCACTGAATATGAAATCTTCTTCAATAGGACATAGCACAGATAGCTTAGTGGACGAGGATATAAAAAAACAAACTGATATGTTTTAGGACAAACAACCACAACCTGAAATAAGCCTGCAAAAGACAACACGTACACTTGGATTTACGTGTACACATGTATGTACAAATGCAGATCCAGTTAAAACAGTGTACAAGAGTTGATGATCCTAAGATCCTACCTACCCAGCACTCGAATGCAAAACTTTTAGTAGTAACCACTAAATATACATGTTACGAGGGGTGATAAACAATTGCACAGCAGAAGCATCATCCTCCATGTTTCCATAAAAAATTCTTCCCCTAGATTAACTACTGACAACAGGAAATAGGGGAGTTGATGATCCTATTATCCTACAGACCCAACACTCAGATGCATAACTAACAGTCACACGACGTTCAGAGGGGGTGATGCTACCAGCCGCGAAGGGAACATAACTTGACCCCTGGGTAATCAATTATAATTCTAGTAATAAAACATTGCTAAATAACAAAGCAACATCAGCTGATGGTACCTTGCAATGCTCTATAAGCATATGTTCCTTGTTCTAGCACTCAAAACAATAATACAAAGCAGGTCAAGCAAGCTGAAACTTTGATTAGGTGATGTAGCAATGTTCCCAGCATGAATTCAGCATTTTATTGATGTGTATCCCTTGGATAACTTATCGTACAATGGATAGAAATGTCTCTTGGCAAGCAAGATTTTCATACAATGGATAGAAATGACAGTAATCATCTTCTTCTATCAGAGGAAACCTTGTATAGCAAACAAGTAAACTCATTCTCAAATATCTGCATAGCATTTACCTTGTAGTGAGCAAATTCTATATGCGAGGGATTAGAGACGTTCTCCATCAACGTGTCATACCCATAGAAGAAGTCCCTCTCGATCGTCACGGTGGAGAAGGCCGGGTCATTGAACTCCTTCGGCAGCCTGAAACCAAGCGAAACAAAATGATGAAGTTTCCTGTTTACTGAATTTTCCAGTGAAGAAGTCCCACAGCGTAGCTGCAGAGTTGACGCACATACATTGGAGACTTGGTGGCCTTGGCCTTGTCCCAGCCCTTCTCGTCAGGCCAGACAAAGAGCAGCCCCTGGGAGAGGAGCGTGGGGAACTTGGTGGCGCAGGCCCTGGGCGAGCGCAGCGCCCAGGCCTCGGGGCCCTCAGGCGCGGCCTATGGGATCCTGGTGCAGGCGTCGGAGTCGTCGAAGGACCAGCCGTGGTAGTAGCACTACAGACCGCCCGTCTCATCGATCCGCCCCTCCTACGCGCGCGCACGCACGCAGCACCCACTCATCAGTAATACAGGATTTGGCTCTTGAAACAAACAGAGGCGAGGGAGAGGAGATGAGATGAGAGGTACCGAGAGCAAGGCGAGGCGGTGCGGGCAGCGGTCGTCGAGCGTGACCCACTCGCCGGAGTTGGGGTCGTTCCAGATGACGAGGTCGCGGTTGAGGAGCTGGAACGGGGTGGGCACGCGCGGGTCCAGGTCCTCCACGAGCGAGATCGGGTACCATCGTCCTGCTTTGCGCCTTGGTGTGAGGTGTCTGCCCCTCCGCCAGGTCCTCCACCTCAACATCGTACCGCAGCACCGCAAAGCACTCGAGCTGCTCCTCAAGGAAGAGTGCATAAGTGCGCACCCACGCGGAGCAGTCCCAAGCCAGGTGGCCAGAATCATCCTTGAAGTTGGACATCTGCAGCGCGTGGCCCCAGCGCCACCCGTGGCTCAGTAGCTCCTCCCTGAACGTGTCATCGTCGCCCTCCCGTGGCTCAGTCCGGAGATGAGGTTGGGGCAGAGTCGAAGTCGACCGCGGAGGGCGACCTGCGGCGCAGGGGAGTGAAAGGCGAGGGTGGGGCTTGAGGTGGAGGCCGCACAGAGGCGGGCGAGGAGGACGGGGTGCGCGCTGAGGCGGACGACGGCGGATCGACATCTGAGGGAGGGAGAGTGTGGCTTGGAGACGGGGATCGGTGGCGACGAAGAGAAGAGGAGTGCGATGGGCGTTAGGGTTTGGGTAGGTGGCTGCGGCTCGGGTTTGGGTAGGTGGCTGCGGGTGGGTTTTCTTTTTCATTTTCATTTTTTTCTTTTTTGTAGATGGAAGGATGGATGGATGTGGGATGAGGAGATGGATGGATGGGCACCATGTCATCAATCCATGTGACAATGAATTCCACCAATGAGAATAGAGCACATATAATTGTGTTTTCGTTTTTGTTTTTCTTCTACTTTTTCACATGAAAAATTTAAAATAATGATCTCATATTATGCACAAGGGTGCATATTGGAATGACAAACAATGTTGCCTAAGGAAGTTTTCATTTTCTTTGGATGAAAATTTCATTTTCCATTTTTCGAGTGCCCAAAATGTGTTTTTTTGTGAAGGACCTACCATATATTTGTTGCAAAATTGTACCAAATCAATTTTCTAAAATACTAGGACATATTTAATGCACACTTGACCAAATGGTTGGGTGTCAAAAGTTTTGATTCACCTCTCGTGAAAAAGACAAATTTCTGCCGATTCAGCTGGAAGCGGGTCAAATTTGAACTGTAGCTACCTCGTAGTTTGCTCTTAATTTTTTTTCAAAAATCATTTATAGGTACATAAGTATCTATTTAATCAGAGAAACACAAAAAAATTCCAAGATTCAACCACTAGCTAGGAACGGTCATTCCTGTCGTTTTCACCGCATCTTGAAACGGGCATAAAAAATTCAAAAAAAATTAAAAAATTGGAAAACCTTCGGATTGTGTCATTATATGTGAACAAGTTACCCGCAAAAATTATAAAATTGTAATACGACAATTACTTTAAAAAAGTGTTCTCAGAAGCGAGCTATCAAGTGTGAAGATGAATGACTTTCAACCCAAATGCTCAATCTTATGGCCACATTCATGGCATAGTTTGTTCAAATGATCTCATATTATGCACAAGGGTGCATATTGGAATGACAAACAATGTTGCCTAAGGAAGTTTTCATTTTTTTGGATGAAAATTTCATTTTCCATTTTCCAAGTGCGCGGAATGAGTTTTTTTGTGAAGGACCTACCATATATTTGTTGCAAAATTGGAACAAATCAATTTTCTAAAATACTAGGCCATATTTAATGCACAATTAACAAAATGGTTGGGTGTTAAAAGTTTTGATCAACCTCTGGTGAAAAAGACAATTTCCCACCGATTCAGTAGGAAGCGGGTCAAATTTGAACTACAGTTGCCTCATAGTTTGATCTTTAGTTTTTCCAAAAATAATTTCTAGGGACATAAGTATCTATTTAATCAGAGAAACATCAAAATTCCAAGATTCAACCACTAGCTAGGAACGGTCAAGCCCGCCGTTTTGATCGCATTTTGAAACGGGCATAAAAAATTCAAAAAATTCAAAAAATGGAAAATCTTCGCATTGTGTCATTATATGTGACCAAGTTTCCAGGAAAAATAATAAACTTGTAATACGGCAATTATTTTAAAAAAGTGTTCTCAGAAATGAGCTATCATGCGTGAAGATTCATGGCTTTCAAGCCAAATGATCAATCTTATGGCCACATTCATGGCATAGTTTGTTCAAATGATCTCATATTGTGCACAAGGGTGCATCTTGGAATTCCAAACAATGTTGCCTAAGGGAGTTTTCATTTTCTTTGCACGGAAAATTCATTTTCCATTTTCTGAATGCTTGAAATGAGTTTTTTTGTGTGAAGGACCTACCATATATTTGTTGCAAAATTGGACCAAATAAATTTTCTAAAATACTAGGCCATATTTAATGCACAATTGACAAAATGGTTGGGTGTCAAAAGTTTTGATCCACCTCTAGTGAAAAAGACAAATTCCCGCCGATTCAGTAGGAAGCGGGTCAAATTTGAACTGCAGCTGCCTCATAGTTTGCTGTTTATTTTTTCCAAAAATCATTTCTAGTTACATAAGTACCTATTTAATCATAAATACATGGTTTGGTGGAGATACGTCGAGGTTTGGACGGTGGCCGAGGGCCCCAACTCTAGAGCGCGTAAACTCGCATGCCCGCCGCATGGTCACCGTGTGACCATGGCGTTGCCATGTGTTCTGGGTAGCCTAGGCATGTCTAGTGGGTTGGGCACTCCCCAGGTAGGTGCTAGTAAGAAAATCACAACATAAGATTCTCACGAGGAGACCGCTCGATGCTCAAACATGAATAAGCAGGCAAGTGTTTGATTAGCGGTACGAGAAATGCACATGGCTAATGGGCGTGAGTTTTGGCTAAGGATGATCAGTTACTAAGAAGACCGTCTTCACTAATTTTCATCTCAAAAGGAGGAGCCTAGGTGGTACTTGCTTTGCAAAGTACCACATTGGGCATAAATATGAATGTTGAAGCTGGGCTCAAAATAATGAAAGGATTGAGCTCACATTTGGTGGAGGATGGTTATTTGGGCATAGGAAAGCACTATAGAAAATGGATACCATTTGGACATGCCAAAGTGGTACTTCCTTCACAAAGTGTTTTTGTGAGCAGAATAGGAAAATGAATATTTTTAAATTATTTTTGAACTAGGCAAGGAAGGTTTTTTTACATATTTGATGAAGATATGACCCAAAGAATTTATGAGATTTTTTTGGAAATTTTGGGAATGACAGAATATAGGTTGCTTCACAACCTAGGGCAAAAATTGCCACATGGACATGACACATAGGCAAAACTGATGAGGTGGCGCCTAGTCATAGCAACCCACCACAATTTACAAGGTTATGACCATCTATATTGGTCATGATCAGCTAGAAATAAGGCAGCAGACCAGTGCTATCTGCTTTATGACCATTTCGTGTAAGGAAATTACGACCTTTCTGACCAAAATGGTCATTATAGTTTAGGGTTTGGAGCCCCCCCGAAAAGCTTTTGACCAATTGGTCTGAAATGGTCATAGATCTATGACCAATTCTTCCAGGGTCACTGACAGAAGGTCACTAGTTGACATATTTCTTGTAGTGAAAAGGGCATGGTCATGATATATATGCTAACTTCCCCAACGATATCATCCGTCCAGACTTTATTAGAAGTAAGTTTTCTTTTCAAGTATCTGCATGTTGACTTACCAAGCAATATCAAATGAATTGTGTAGTATTTAAGCAACCAATTGTTATTCCATTTTCTTACTATATTCCTACCTAATAACTTCTAGTTACCAATACACTTCTCTATTGCCCTGTTTTAATTAAATATTCCCTGTACTCCCACTTCTATCATAAAGCGCCGCTGACAAGGAGACTCCAGAGGTGGAGAACGGGGCTGCCAACAAGTGGAGGCGAGGCGAGCAAGAACCGCAAGCGACTCCAGCAGGCCTAGACTTCATCGGCAACTTCCCCGATGATATGATGACAATCATCATCTCCCTCCTCCCAATCAAATATGGGGCACGGACAACCATCCTTTCCCGGCGGTGGCGCCCCCTATGGAACTCCACCCCTCTCGACCTCATCGACACCCACGAGCTCTACCATGGCAATCGCAAAAGCTTGGATGTGTTCTCCAAGATCCTCGGCAGTCACCTTGGCCCAACCAGAGTCCTTAGAATGGGAAGGTTCCATTCCAACGGCAAGGACCGAGCCAATCTTTGACGATTGGTTCCGATCCCCCGCCCTAGATCAGCACGAGGAGCTCACTTTTCATGATGGGCATTGATACGTCTCCAGCGTGTCTATAATTTTTTATTGTTTCATGATGTTATATTATCAACCTTGGATGTTTTATAATCATTTTATAGTCATTTTATACCATTTTTGGGTACTAACCTATTGACATAGTGCCAAGTGCCAGTTGCTGTTTTATGCATGTTTTTTACATCGCAGGAAATCAATACCAAACGGAGTCCAAATGCAACGAAACTTCACGGAGATTTTTTATGGACCAGAAGACACCCAATGGGCCAAGGCAACGCCTGGGGGGTGCTCTGAGGGGTGCACAACCCACCAGGGCGCGCAAGGAGTCCCAGGCGTGCCCTGGTGGGTTGTACCTACCTCGAGTGCCCCTGGACCGCCTCTTTGCTCTATAAATACCCCAATATTCCAGAAATCCTAGGGGAGTTGATGAAAATCAATTCTAGTCGCCGCAGAGTCCAGAACCACCAGATCCAATCTAGACACCATCACGGAGGGGTTCACCACTTCCATTGGTGCCTCTCCGATGATTCGTGAGTAGTTCTTTGTAGACCTTTGGGTCCGTAGTTAGTAGCTAGATGGCTTCCTCTCTCTCATTTGATTCTCAATACAATGGTCTCTTGGAGATCCATATGATGTAACTCTTTTTGCAGTGTGTTTGTTGGGATCGGATGAACTTTGAGTTTATGATCAGATCTATTTTTTATATCCATTAAAGTTATTTGAGTTTCTTTGATCTCTTATATGCACGATTGCTTATAGCCTCATATTTCTTCTCCGATATTTGGGTTTTCTTTGGCCAACTTGATATATTTATCTTGCAATCGGAAGAGGTGCTTTGTAGTGGGTTCGATCTAACGGTGCTTGATCCCAGTGAAAGAAGAGGAACCGACACGTATGTATCATTGCTACTAAGGATAAAATGATGGGGTCTATCTCTACATAGATAGATCTTGTCTACATCATGTGATCGTTCTTATTGCATTACTCCGTTTCTCCATGAACTGAGTACACTAGATGCATGCTGGATCGCAGTCGATGTGTGGATTAATAGTAGTAGATGCAGGCAGGAGTCGGTCTACTAATCTTGGACGCGATGCCTATATAATGATCATTTCCTGGATATCATCATAATTATTTGAAGTTCTGGCAATGCCCAACAGTAATTTGTTTACCCACCGTTTGCTATTTTTCTCGAAAGAAGCCACTAGTGAAACCTACGGCCCCCGAGTCTCTTTCTCATATTATTTGCCTTTGCGATTTACTTTTCCTTTGACTTTATTTTCAGATCTATTGAACAAACAACAACAGCATCAAAGCCTTTAGTCCCAAACAAGTTGGGGTAGGCTAGAGGTGAAACCCATAAGATCTTGCAACCAACTCATGGCTCTGGCACATGGATAGCAAGCTTCCACGCACCCCTGTCCATAGCTAGCTCTTTGTCGATACTCCAATCCTTCAGGTCTCTCTTAACGGACTCCTCCCATGTCAAATTCGGTTGACCCCGCCCTCTCTTGACATTCTCCGCATGCTTTAGCCGTCCGCTATGTACTGGAGCTTCTGGAGGCATGCGCTGAATATGCCCAAACCATCTCAGACGATGTTGGACAAGCTTCTCCTCAATTGGTGCTACCCCAACTCTATCTCGTATATCATCATTCCGGACTCAATCCTTCCTCGTGTGGCCACACATCCATCTCAACGTATGCATCTCCGCCACACCTAACTGTTGAACATGTTGCCTTTTAGTCGGCCAACACTCCACGCCATACAACATTGCGGGTCGAACCGCCGTCCTGTAGAACTTTCCTTTTAGCTTTTGTGGCACTCTCTTGTCACGGAGAATGCCAGAAGCTTGGCGCCACTTCATCCATCCGGCTTTGATTCGATGGTTCATATCTTCATCAATACCCCCATCCTCCTGCAACATTGACCCCAAATACCGAAAGGTGTCCTTCCGAGGTACCACCTGGCCATCAAGCCTAACCTCCTCCTCCTCACACCTAGTAGTACTGAAACCGCACATCATGTACTCGGTTTTAGTTCTACTAAGCCTAAACCCTTTCGATTCCAAGGTTTGTCTCCATATCTCTAACCTCCTATTTACCACCGTCCGACTATCGTCAACTAGCACCACATCATCCGCAAAGAGCATACACCATGGGATATCTCCTTGTATATCCCTTGTGACCTCATCCATCACCAATGCAAAAAGATAAGGGCTCAAAGTTGACCCTTGATGCAGTCCTATCTTAATCGGGAAGTCATTGGTGTCGACATCACTTGTTCGAACACTTGTCACAACATTATCGTACATGTCCTTGATGAGGGTAATGTACTTTGCTGGAATTTTGTGTTTCTCCAAGGCCCACCACATGACATTCCGCGATATCTTATCATAGGCCTTCTCCAAGTCAATGAACACCATATGCAAGTCCTTCTTTTGCTCCCTATATCTCTCCATAAGTTGTCATACCAAGAAAATGGCTTCCATGGTCGACCTCCCAGGCATGAAACCAAACTGATTTTTGGTCACGCTTGTCATTCTTCTTAAGCGGTGCTCAATGAATCTCTCCCATAGCTTCATTGTATGGCTCATTAGCTTAATTCCATGGTAATTAGTACAACTCTGAACATCCCCCTTGTTCTTGAAGATTGGTACTAATATACTCCGTCTCCATTCTTCTGGCATCTTGTTTGCCCGAAAAATGAGGTTGAAAAGCTTGGTTAGCCATACTATCGCTATGTCCCCGAGACCTTTCCACACCTCAATGGGGATACAATCAGGGCCCATCGCCTTGCCTTCTTTCATCCTTTTTAAAGCCTCCTTCACCTCAGACTCCTGGATGCGCCGCACAAAACGCATGCTGGTCTCATCAAAGGAGTCGTCCAGTTCAGTGGTAGAACTCTCATTCTCCCCATTGAACAACTTGTCGAAGTACTCCCACCATCTATGCTTAATCTCCTCATCCTTCACCAAGAATTGGCCTGCTCCGTCCTTAATGCATTTGACTTGGCCAATATCCCTCGTCTTCCTCTCCTGGATCTTAGCCATCTTATAGATGTCCCTTTCACCTTCCTTCGTGCCTAACCGTTGGTAGAGGTCCTCATATGTCCGACCCCTTGCTTCACCAACAGCACGCTTTGCGGCCTTCTTCGCCATCTTGTACTTCTCTATGTTATCTGCACTCCTATCCAGGTATAGACGTCTGAAGCAATCTTTCTTCTCTTTAATTGCCTTCTGGACATCATCATTCCACCACCATGTATCCTCATCTGGTGGTGGAATGATGATGTTCAGATCTATTGAACCAAAAATACAAAAATACCTTGCTGTATTTTATTATTATTTATTTTACTTGGCATTCGATCTATCGATCTACTATAATTTATTTCACGTCCGTTTGCCTATCTTGAGGCGCCACTACCCGAAAGGGATTGACAACCCCTTTTACACATCGGGTTGTGAGTATTTGTTGTTTGTGTGCAGGGGCTGTTTATGTTGTGTTGCTCGGTTCTCCTAATGGTTCGATAATCTTGGTCTCATAACTGAGGGAAATACCTACTGCCGCTGTGCTACATCATCCCTTCCTCTTTGGGGAAATACCAACGTAGCTTCAAGCTGCATCAAAAGGAATTTCTGGCGCCGTTGCCGGGGAGGATTTTCAACATATACCAGGGTCCTAATCACAAATCCTCATCTCCTCGCAATTTACATTATTTTCCATTTGCCTCTCGTTTTCCTCTCCCCCACTTCACCAAAATTTGTCATTTTTATTCGCCCCTCTTTTTTGTTCGTCGTTTTCTCGTCAGATCTATCCTTTGCTTGCAATCATGAGTGATTTCGGTATGGCACCAACAGATGATGGCCTAACTCCTAAGATAGGATGTACGGGCAATCTGGATGCTAAAACTTTTATCTTGGGGCAAGGGAATGTTATGGGAAAAGAACATATCCAAGAATTTTTCAATTGTGTTGGAAATTGAAGTCTTGATGATGCTCCTATACTTAGGACTACTAGATCTTATGTGGATGCTATTTCAGTGCTAGTTCTGAAACTTCAAAGCAAATTTATCCATACTCATCCTACTTTGCAAAGATTGTTTTTTAAGCTTCCCATTATAAAGAATCCTAAAGCTAAAAAGTTAGCCACTCTCGTTCTTATGAATGAATTTGACTACATAACACGGGAAGCTAGGGAAATCTTTGATTTTTATGGTATGAATCATGAAAAGCCCATGATAGATGAAATTCTTTACAATAGCGATTATGCGTTAAGACATTTTCTTGGGGATAATAAAATCTTTGATGAGAATCTTAAAAAGGAAGCCCCTGTTTTAGATATTATCCAACAAGTTTTCAATAATGTTAATCAACATCACTCTTGGATTGTTGCGGGAAATCAAAGGGGATATGATGAAAACCAACTTAGGAATGCTAAGGTTTCTATGGATAATATGTTTTATGTTGTCTTTACCAAACCTCATGACAAGAACATCCTTGAGGAAATTAAGAACAAAGATGACAAAACTTAGATCCTTGCGTTATGCCTAGCTAAGGGCATAAAACCATAGCGCTTGTTGGGAGGCAACCCAATGAATAATATTTATTTTTTCTTTTTGCTTTCTGTTCTTGAGTGTTTGCGCAATTATTCTACTGTTATGATTGTGTTTTTTGTGTTTTAATTAGTGTTTGTGCCAAGTAAAGCCTTTAGGATCTTCTTGGGTGATAGTTGTTTGATCTTACTGAAAAACAGAAACTTTTGCGCTCACGAAAACAATTCTCATTTTTTTACAAGAGTGCGATAAAATGCCAATTCTTTTTGGGGAAGATTTATATACAAATTTCTCAGGTCGTCCAAATTTTTCAGAATTTTTGGAGTTTTAGAAGTATTCGAAATACCCAGATTGCTACAGACTGTTCTATTTTTGACAGATTCTGTTTTCTTTGCGTTGTGTGCTTGTTTTGATGGCTCTATGGTTTTCTTTGATGGGTTTTTGCTATAGAAAAGTTGGAATAAAGTAGATATAATGCAAGAACAAAATATGAATTGGTTTGCTACAGTACTTATAGTAGTGATTTGCTTTCTTATACTAATGGATCTCACGAAGGTTTTGTTGAGTTTTGTGCGATTGAAGTTTTCAAGTTTTGGGTTATCTTACGATGGATGAAGGAATAAGGAGTAAGAAGAGCCTAAGCTTGGCGATGCCCCAGCATCCCAAGCTATTATTTGAAAGAGAGCAAGCAACTAAGCTTGGGGATGCCCCGAATGGCATCCCCTCTTTCTTCTAACGACCATCAGTATTTTACTCGAAGCTATTTTTTATTCGTCACATACTATGTGTTTTGCTTGGAGTGTCTTGTATGATATGAGTGTTTGCTTGTTTTATTTTGTGTTTTAAGTCTTGATTCCTTGCTGGCTGGACACACCTATTTGAGATAGCCAAAATCATGTCATGACTTGTTAGAATTGCTCTCTATGCTTCACTTAAATTTTTATTAGCTATGGACTTGCTCTAGTGCTTCACTTATATATTTTTTAGCACAATGTGCTTTAGTATTTTTTTAAGAACTGCTCTATTGCTTCACTTAGATTTATTTGAGAGTTATTAAGGTTTTCAAGAAATTCTCTCTTGCTTCACTGAAATTAATTTGAGATAAAGAAATTTTATGCTCATGATCTTCACTTATATTTGTTTGAGCTTATCAAAAGAAACATATGAAAAATAGTTCCAAAGTGATAGGTATCCAAGAAGAATAATAAAAACTTTCATGAAGGTCATTGGACAAATAAACTTGATTCTTAGTAATAGTTTTGAGATATGATGATGTGATATGTGAGTCATGTTGATGAGTAATTATGCTTTAGTAAGAATATTGGTGTTAAGGTTTGTGATTCCCTATGCAAGCACGAAAGTCAATAATTATGTAATGAAATTATATCCTACTTGTGGTGCATTATCCAATGTTAATTATGCTAGCTCGCTTATGAGATTATTTATTTCTTGGTTTGTCGCTTCTCAATCTTTTGCTAGCCTTCATTTTGCACTAAGTATGATCACTCCTTGTGCATCAAAAATCCTTTAAACCAATTTTGACACATGAGTCCACTATATCTACCTATATGTGGTATTCTTTTGCCGCTCTAAGCAGATTCATATGTGCCATATCTAATTTTCAAAATAAACTTCTCTTTTGTGTGTTCGTACCGCTCACAGAGCGGTGAGGGGTGGATAATATTTTCCATGCTAGATGTGTCATTCTCACGATGAGTGTTTATTCACTTGTCATTGCACGAGAGCAAGGAAAAGGTATTAGGGATGCCTAGTCCCGAAATGAAAAATGAATTTACTTTATGTTGTCAAATAATAATTCATTGGAAAGTGTTGGTATGGAGGGCACCCGTGGATACGGTTAGCCATGGAAAATGAAAGTATGGTGGAAAAAGGAATAAACTTTAATTTCCGTGTCAGTGTACAAAAGTAGGGGCCCTCTTTGTACCCCTACTTGTGCACGGGCAGTTAAAGCCACACCTGTGGCCATGCTTAGTGGGGCGGAAGAGGAAGCAAAGACATAAGACTACCAGAGCCATGCTCAAGACCAGAAGCATGAAGGGCAGAGGGGCGAGGTGAGACTCCCTCGGCAAGGCCCTTGCCGGAGTGGCCTTCGCGACCCCGGCAAGAGCCTTGCTGGGACAACTTGCCCAACTCCAATGGGGCTGCCGCCCTTGAGCCTGAGAGTTCCGACACCATCGACAAACATTGGAACCAAGGCTCGGGAGGCGCCTCCATGGTGGCATGCAGATCTTTGTGAAGACAAAGGGCTTGCGAGGCCCAGATGGGAATCAGAAGACAGGACGATAGCGGGGCTCCTTGCCGAGGATGCCCACGAGGCCCCGGCAAGGCTCCTACCAAAAATACCCACGAGGCCCCGGCAAGAACTCTTGTCGAGGGCACCCGCAAGGCTCCGGCAAGACTCTTGCCGAGGGCACCCGCAAGGCCCTGGCAAGACTCTTGCCGAGGGCGCCCGTAAGGCCCCGGCAAGACCCTTGCCGGGAGTATCAGCAGGACCGCGGCAAGGCCTTGACGCCCGTCGCCGCCCCAGCTCAGCAGCCGACCCACCAACTAAGCAGGTACCCACGTGGCAATATGTGGCTCCTAATCCAACTAGTCAAGCACCTGCGTGGTGGCATGCAGATCTTCATGAAGACCCTGCCACCGCACCAGCTCAGCAGCCTGGCAGCCAACATGGCGCTGCATGCCTCGTTGGCCTAGACGCATGTCAGAGCAGGGCGAAGTGGCGACGAACGGGACAGGCTTCACTGCCATCCCTGATAAAGCAAGAGGACACCTAAGTGGTGCATTTAATGTGTTTTGTCCTGTGATGTCAGGCGATATGCTCGACTACTGTACAACTTTACACCTCCTGTGTGCCACTGTGGCAGCCCTTTCGACTATAAAAGGAGGCACGTGGCGTATTGAGAGGGGATTCGGACTTTTTGGACTACACACGCACAGTAGCTAGTTCGAGAGATCAAGATCACCCAAATATACACCAAAGCAGGACTAGGGTATTACGCATCTTGCGACCCGAACCTGGATAAATTTCTCGTGTTGGTCTCTTAAACCCGCTCTTTCCACAACCCCGTGCCCGCCGACTGTAGAAGGGATTCCCCAAGATCCCATAGGTGTCGTTTCCATCGACATCTTTGGCGCGCCAGGTAGGGGGTGCAAGCTGTGAGAATCTGGTTTCAGAGCCAACCTATCGACTCCCTCGTCGTGGTGCCCCGAGAAGAGAAGGCGACATCAATCAGTCGCGCCCTGGTGCCGTTCGCGACAGCAATGATCATCTGCGTGGCTGCAAAAAAGCTAAGTCGCGCAAAACCTTGAGTAATTCCATTTTCTTTTATAAATTCATTTTCCTCGAAAGATCTTGCTCTTTGTATGGAAAACCTGCATGCGATGGGACCCTCCTGCTATTGGCAATGCCCTTGTTTTGTTTTGAGTCCGCTCAAGAGTTTGAGCAGCCGCATTGAGATCGGGAGGGTGGCCTATCCGCTATTGGCAACGCCCCTTGTTCTGTTTCGAGTCCGCTCAACAGTTCAAGCGACCACGCTGAGAGCGGTAAGGTGGTTTGCTCGGCAGCAAGCACACCCGGCAGGCCGCTAAGGATCCATCCTCAAAGCCTCACAGCTTGGGTTTATGCACCGCCAAGCCTGTCCAACTAAGCGTAGGGCGTACATACCAGGAAAGATCGAACGTGAAAATAGCATGCATCGTTTTAAAAAGTATTGCAGAGCATCAATTGTTGCTGCGGTTCTATCTTAATATAAATTTGTCTTGGTCATGAACCCACAGCGGCGATGAGAAATGGGGTGCCTAGTCCCAGCGCTGGCCCTCCACCCTCTGAACCCCGTTGACGCAGCTGATGATGGGCTTGATACGCTCCTCGAGCGCAGCGAGGTCCACATCCTCTGGCAAGCTCTCCAGCGCAGCAGCGAAGTCGACGTTGGGGATCCAATATGCCACCTTGGTGAGGACCTTGGTGAGGACCTTGGTCAGGGCACCGCGGTAGAGCTTCCGGGCCTCATTGGCCAGGGAAGCCGCTCGGTTGGTTCGGAGCCGCTCCAGGGCTCCAAGGACGCCCTTGAAGAACAGGGTCAGCCTGGCATTGGGGCTCACGTTCGACTCTTCAGAGTACATGACATCCGGCAGGCCCATGGCGGCTAGCTGTGCGATGAGCCTCTCTGCGACGTCGATGAGGCGGCTGATCCAGAGATTCATGCCCTCTGCGTATCCCTCGTATTCGACAGCGCCATCCCTCCGCAGCCGTTTCTCCTCCTCCAGGGCCTTGGTCGGGGTCTCCTCCCGGGCCCTGACCTCCGAAAGCGTCCCCTCCAGGCCATCCAGCTTCAGCTTCAGGTCGTTGATGGAGTCGTTGGCCATGGAGAGTAGCTCGGCCTTGTCAAGGACTACGGCTTGTGCATCTGCCAGAGCACCGTTGGCCGTGTCCTTCTCCGCCGTCACCTCCAAGACCATCTTCTTCAGCTCCTCCCACTCCAGCTCCAGCTTCTTCACCTTGTCGGCATGGACCAGGGCCTGAGCATTGAGTGCCTCCTTGTGCCTCTGCTCCAGCTCCTGGGTCCGCTGTACGAAGAGATTCTCGACCTCCTCATCCTTGCCACGGAGTGTGGCGGCGAGCGCCTCCTCACGGATGGCAAGGTCCTCCTCCTGGGAGCTCAGCAGAGCCTAGTGTTGTTGTCGAGCAGGCTCGTCCTTGGCGGCCTGTTCCTTCGCCGCCTCCTGGGCCTTCTCGATGTCGGCTTGCTTCAGGATGAGATCTTGTTTGCGCTCAGCCAGTAAACCTTGGGCAACCCTCAGTTCTTCGTGGGCCTCGCAAAACCAGGCCTGCATCTCGGCGACGCGCTCCTCAAGATCCCCCCCCCCCGCCTTGTCCACTGCCACCATCCTGGATTTTGCCTTGTCTAGGCGGGCGCGATGGAGCGGTTGGAGCTTCTGGAAGTTAACACTCATGGCCCGAAGAAGCTGCTCCTCTTGGGAACCACCATCGTTGGCGCTCCATTCATCAATAACCTGAAGCCCGACAGTGGCGAGCGCCTCGTCATCAAACACCTCCCCCTCGGTTGGCACCCTGGTGCTCGCCGTCCCTAGGAGGTGGACGAACAGGCCGTCGCCCACCTTCGAGTACTTTCCCGAGACAGAGGTAGCGGAAGAGGAAGGTTGGTTGTCGACCACCCCCTTCCCGACAGTCCCCTTGCCGGCCTCCTCGGCAGCGGCCTTATCGGCCTCCCCGGCAGGCTCCTTGGTGGCCTCCTCAGCAGCGGTCTTGGCGGCCTCCTCAATGGCAATCTTGTCGGCCTCAGCCTCGGTGTCCCTGGCGACCTCCTCGATGGTGATGGCGATGTCGTCATGGTCCATCAAGGGGGGATCTGAAAACCAGTAAAAGGAATGAAGCAAGGCCAAAAATCAAAACTCAGAAAAGAAAAAGAGAGAGAGAGACAGGGACTGGAGGCAGGCCACTTACCCGTGCCGGGCTGAGAGGAAGTGTTTCCCTCCCTGCCAACGTTCGTCGCTGGGGTGGAGCCGCTGCCGCCCAAGTTTGCCTCCTCCTCCGTGCGCATGGGCTCGGTGGTAGGTTCCCTTGCCGGAGACGCCCCTCTGGGCGGCGTGGTCGATGGGGGCGGCATGTTGGGGGTGGCCCTCAGCGGCTCCTCCTGACGTTGCTCCCCTCCTGTGAATTCGGCAAGGTCAGCACCAAGATGCACGCCCCAAGGCGCATCGGCGGTAAGTGAGTGATGGTATCACGCTGGGGGCTGAGGCGGGGGCTCCGCCGGGACATGTTGTCCGGGCTGATCTCGACCACCACCGGTGTGTGCGGAACACCGGCCGGGGGCTTGTCGCTCGTCGAGGCCCTGGCCCTCTTCGCCACCCTCTGGGCCAGCGTCTCCGTGTCCCTGTGAAGATAACATCAAGTCAAAAAAAGGGGGATAACGCAAGCGTGAGGTCAGGAAATGATGGGAAGTGAAATATTTACTCATCCTCCACCTCCTCCTCCACTGGCTTCCTCTTCCTCTTCGGGCTAAAAGACCCAAGGTCGAACTCGGCCTCCAAGGTGCTGTCTGAGGGAGGGGGAGAAGGGGATGGGGTCTAGCGCCGCTTGGACGAGGAGGAGGCAGTCGCCGTCTTCTTCGCCACCGCGGCCTTCACCGTCTTCTTCATTGTCGTGGCCATCATTGCCCTCGTCCCACGCACGGGCTGCTCCTGAGCCGGTTGCCGCTGCGTGGTCTTGCCAGGCCGGACCGGCTCGCCGGAGTTGGCCCTCCGCAGGACGCGTTTCCTCCCCGCAGCTGGGGGGTTGTCCGTCTTGGCCTCCTCATCGGACGACTCGTCGCCAACGTCTTCAATAAGGGGGGCCCTGGCACCGGCGCCACTGGCCTCCCCGGCAGACTCCGCCCACTGGGTGAGCTCCTTCTCCTCCGCAGCCGTGTCGGCCTCATCCTCCATGGTGCCGACGCTGCCGGCCTCCCGGGAAAGCGCCGCTTCCACTGCCCTGGCGGCGATGTAGTCCAGCTCCTACTTGGTGGTGTCCTTGATGAGCAATGGATCGTCGCGGACGTACCTCTCCGACAAATTGTGGAAGAACTCTTGCACCCGCTCCGCTGCCGGCTCGGCCCAACTTGGGTCAAGGCCGTGCGTGTTGAAGTCTGGCATCACGGTGATGATCTCGGTCCGACAAGAATTGTTGCTCAGTGGAACCACCCCCGCCGGCAACCCGAACAGAGGCCCCTTGGCGGCCTTGCCGGCCTTCGCGGCCTTGCTGGTCCGCCCACATCGAGCTGGAAGAGCCTCTGGCAGAAATGGGTATGCCCCATCACCGTGAAGTTGTGCTTCAACCCGGGGCGGAGCCTCGTGACATCGGCCGCGTTCCTTTAATCCCGGGCCTGCCTCCCCTTCTTATGCAGAGGGGCGATTCAGCGGCGGATGAAATCAGCCCCAATCATCTCAAGGGTGAGCCCGGCCTCGGTGAGGCGATGAATCCTGGTGGTGGTGACTGAGAGCTTCTTGTCGTTGGCGTCAGGGTCGCTCCAGTCCCTTCGACGGACCGACGGACTCCGGCGAACCCGCCAGAACTCCGGTGGATCCTTCTCCTCAATTCAGCACCACTAGCTCCGCCACTCCTCCCACCTCTCCTTCTGGGCGCCCTCCGGGTACGTGCCCTTCTCCTTAGTCCTCGGGATCCAGGTGACGCAGCCGGAGATGGCGCCCCCTGGCTGGATGCGGGGGTAAAAGTAGTGGTGGAAGAGCGCCATGCTAGGGAGCACTCCGGAGAAACCCTCGCAGAGGTGGGCAAAGAAGTCCATGCACGCCACGGCAATCGGCGTAAAATCTAGAAGATGGAAGCCGTAGTTGTGCATGACATCGTTGATGAAATCAAAGAAGGGGGCAGAGCCCGCAAGAGA
This sequence comes from Triticum dicoccoides, assembly GCF_002162155.2. Lineage (NCBI taxonomy): Eukaryota > Viridiplantae > Streptophyta > Magnoliopsida > Poales > Poaceae > Triticum > Triticum dicoccoides. Next base: position 386,571,894 of record NC_041393.1, on the reverse strand, counting down.
AGAAGCCGATGAAGAAAGGGTACCGATTTGGGCCCGCCTTGGCGAAATCGGCGGGGACGATGCATGTGGCAGGGTGCCCCATCATCTTCCTCCCCCACAGCAACAAGAAGTAGTCCCTGAGATGGACCGCATCGACCGATGAAGGGAAGTAGGCGTGCTGCATCTGAAGTGCCGCCTCGCCCTCCGGCACCTCCTTCTTCCCCGCGTCCTTGGCCACTCCCTTGCCCTTGCTAGTTTTGGGTGCCATGACGGTTGAGAAGGAGGTAAGGGATCGAGAGCGATGGGGGTGCAGCGACGACGAGCAGAGGCGAGAGCTTCGATTTTTTGCTTGAGGAAGAAGAGGGGAACAGCGGTTCCAAGATTGGAAAAGACCTAGAGGGTAAATGAGCAGCGCGCCTGCGGTTTTCCCTTTTTATGGGGAAGGAGCGGGCCGCCTCTTTACCATTTACCACGATGTGACACGCGCGTGCAGCAACCGCCCCACGCACGACCACCAAGTCACGCATTCAACACGGGTAATGGGGAAGCGCAACTGGCGTGAGAAGTTACTACGCTAAAACTCAGCCCTGCATGCCCATGCACCGTTTTTGGGCCTAGCCCAACAACGCGTCACGCTTATGTGTGGCCCAGGCCCGGGGGCTCCTGTCGGTGTACAAAAGTAGGGGGGCTCTTTGTACCCCTTTACTTGTGCATGGGCAGTTAGAGCCGCACCTGTGGCCACGCTTAGCGGGGCAGAAGAGGAAGCAAAGACACAAGATTACCAAAATCGTGCTCAAGACCAGAAGCATGAAGGGCAAAGGAGCGAGGTGAGACTCCCCCGGCAAGGCCCTTGCCGGAGCGGCCTTTGCAGCCCCGGCAAGAGCCTTGCCGGGACAACTTGCCCAACTCCAACGGGGCTGCCACTCTTGACCCTGAGAGTTCCCACACCATCGACAAACATTGGAACCAAATCTCGGGAGGTGCCTCCATGGTGGCGTGCAGATCTTTGTGAAGACAAAGGGCCCGCGAGGCCCAGATGGGAACCATAAGACAGGACGATAGCGGGGCTCCTTGCCGAGGATGCCCACGAGGCCCCGGCAAGGCTCCTGCCGAAGATACCCACGAGGCCCCGGCAAGATCTCTTGCCGAGGGCACCCACAAGGCCCCGGCAAGACTCTTGCCGAGGGCGCCCGCAAGGCCCCAGCACCCTTGCCGAGAGTATCAGCAGGACCGTGGAAATGCCTTGCCGCCCCGTCGCCGCCCCAACTCAGCAGCCGACACACCAACTAAGCAGGTACCCACGTGGCAATACGTGGCTCCTAATCCAACTAGTCAAGCACTTGCATGGTGGCATGCAGATCTTTGTGAAGACCCTGCCACCGCACCAGCTCAGCTGCCTGCCAGCTAACACGGCGTTGCATGCCTCATTGGCCTGGACGCATGTAGGAGCAGGGCGAAGCAGCGATGGACGGGACGGGCTTCACTGCCATCCCCGATAAAGCAAGAGGACACCTAAGTGGCGCATTTAATTCGTTTTGTCCTATGATGTCACACGATAAGCTCGACTACTGTGCAACTTTACACCTCTTGTGTGCCACTGTGGCAGCCCCTTTGACTATAAAAGGAGGCTCATGGCGTACTGAGAGGGGATTCGGACTTTTTGGACTACGCACGCACCGTAGCTAGTTCAAGAGCTCAAGAACAGCCAAATACACACCAAAGCAGGACTAGGGTATTACGCATCTTGCGCCCCGAACCTGGATAAATTTCCTGTGTTGGTCTCTTAAACCCGGTCTTTCCACAGCCCCGTGCCCGCCGACCGTAGAAGGGATTCCCCATGATCCCATAGGTGTCGTTTTCACCGACATTCCGTTTGGGAACCGCCTATGATATATCTAGCATGGAAAGTGTTGGGAACTCTAAGTCGTTCTCATTGGTGGGAAAGGCACACCTCCCAAAATGTGTTTATCATTAAGTTTTTCACTTTGAGCTCTGGCACCTCTACAAATCCCTACTTCCCTCTGCGAAGGGCCTTTCTTTTACATTATGCAATTTTTATTTTGAATTTGAGTCTCCATCTTTTCTTATAAAAGCACCAACTAGGAGGCAATATGATCGTACTTGAATATTGGGTGTAGCTAATATGCGAGTGTGTTTCATGAATGGATCAATGATTCAGCTTAATGGGCTAGGGATAGCTCTTTTTAGCGTTGATATTTTGAAAGACATGGTTGCTTGTTGATATGCTTGAGTATTTAAGTTATCATGTCAAAACTAGACTATTGCTTTGAACAATATAAAAGTCCAAATGTCCATGCTATAAAGAAAATAAATATGAGATGACATGTTAGGCACCATTCCACATCAAAAAATCTGTTTTTATCACTTACCTACTCGAGGACGAGCAGGAGTTAAGCTTGGGGATGTTGATACGTCTCCAACGTATCTATAATTTTTGATTATTCCATGCTATTATATTATCTATATTGGATGTTTCATAATCATTTTATAGTAATTTTATATCTTTTTGGTACTAACCTATTGGCATAGTGCCAAGTGCCAGTTGCTGTTTTTTGCATGTTTTTTATATCGCATGAAATCAATACCAAATGAAGTCCAAATGCAACAAAAATTCACGGAGATTTCTTATGGACCAGAAGACACTCAATGGGCCAAGGCAGTGCCTGGGGGTGCTCCGAGGCGAGCACAACCCACCAGGGCGCGCCAGGAGGCCCAGGCGCGCCCTGGTGGGTTGTGCCCACCTCGGATGCCCCCGAACCACCTCTTTGTTCTATAAATACCCAAATATTCCAGAAACCCTAGGGGAGTCGATGAAAATCTATTTCAGCTGCCGCAGAGTCCAGAACCACCAGATCCAATCTAGACACCATCATGGAGGGGTTCACCACTTCCATTGGTGCCTCTCCGATGATGCGTGAGTAGTTCTTTGTAGACCTTTGGGTCTATAGTTAGTAGCTAGATGGCTTCCTCTCTCTCTCATTTGATTCTAAATACAATGGTCTCTTGGAGATCCATATGATGTAACTCTTTTTGCGGTGTGTTTGTTGGGATCCGATGAACTTTGAGTTTATGATCTGATCTATCTTTTTATATCCATGAAAGTTATTTGAGTTTCTTTGATATCTTATATGCATGATTGCTTATAGCCTCGTATTTCTTCTCCGATATTTAGGTTTTGTTTGGCAAACTTGATCTCTTTATCTTGCAATGGGAAGAGGTGCTTTCTAGTGGGTTTGATATTACGGTGCTTGATCCCGGTGACAGAAGGGGGACCGAGACGTATGTATCATTGCTACTAAGGAAAACGATGGGGTCTATCTCTACATATATAGATCTTGTCTACATCATGTGATCATTCTTATTGCATTACTCCATTTCTCCATGAACTTAATACACTAGATGCATGCTGGATAGCGGTCGATGTGTGGAGTAATAGTAGTAGATGCGGGCAGGAGTCGGTCTACTAATCTTGGACGTGATGCCTATATAATGATCATTGCCTGGATATCGTCATGATTATTTGAAGTTCTATCAATTTCCCAACAGTAATTTGTTTACCCACCGTTTGCTATTTTTCTCGAGAGAAGCCACTACTGAAACCTACGGCCCCCGGGTCTCTTTCTCATATTATTTTCCTTTGCGATCTACTTTTCCTTTGCCTTTATTTTCAGATCTATTAAACCAAGAATATAAAAATACCTTGCTGCATTTTATTCTTATTTATTTTATTTGGCATTCGATCTATCAATCTACTACAATTTATTTCACGTCTGTTTGCCTATCTTGAGGCGCTGCTACCCGAAAGGGATTGACAACCCCTTTTACACGTCGGGTTGCGAGTATTTGTTGTTTGTGTGCAGGAGCTGTTTATGTTGTGTTGCTTGGTTCTCCTACTGGTTCTATAACCTTGGTCTCATAACTGAGGGAAATACCTACTGCCGATGTGCTGCATCATCCCTTCCTCTTTGGGGAAATACCGACGTAGCTTCAAGCCGCATCAGGCATATGTGCTTGTTGCCAACGTCCTCGCTCCGCCTCGCGCCTACGCTGCGCGTCACCAAGTTCAGGAACTACCATCCCCCCTAATGACGCCCCCGCGCTTTCTACCACGACTAAATCACCTCGAGCTCGTCGCCGTCTGCCTCCCAAACGGTGACATGGAGCGCCTGCTTCGTGGTGTACTACCACCCCACATCAACTTTAGCCATTAGGCATGTCACGGTCTTAGTGGGTCGCTCCGAAAAGTTAATCACATAAAGACCGTTCTCGACATGCCCAACAAAGGCTACTTTAAGAGTCTTGCTCCACAAGAGGGCCACGATATCAATATCAAAGAATGTGGCAAAGCCCATGAGTGCAAGTTGACGAACAGACAGTAGATTGTATGCAAGGGACTCAACAAGCATGACTTTCTCGATCGCGAGATCATGAGAAATGACAACCTTGCCAAGACCCAATACATTAGAAGACGAGGCATCACCCCACTCGACGTTGGTGGGCATAGATGGAATCTTATGCACGTCTACCACCAAGTCCTTGCTTCCGATCATATGATTTGTGGTTCCACTATCGAGCAACCATGATCCCCCACCGGAAGCAAACACCTACAAGATCAATGCTTGGTTTTAGGTACCCATTTTGTAATGGGTCCTTTGATGTTAGTAACAAGGGTCTTAGGAACCCAAATAGACCATTCAATGTACTCATAAGGAGAACCAACAAATTTAGCATAAACATGCCCATCACTAGCATGACACAACACATAAGAAGAGTAAAGTCGCCGGCTTTATTGGAAGGGGTGGCATTGCCCTTTTTGACATCACCACCCTTAATATTGTTCTTCTTTTCCTTTGGAGCACCCTCTACCTCCTTCGCAAAAGTTTGTTGAGAGGGGGAGGTCGTTTGGTCTTGTCGTTCTTCTTCTTGTTCTTGGACTTGGGTGCGAACCCAACTCCCTCCTTGGCCACAACTTACTTTTGATTGCTCAAAAGGTCATTGAGGTTCTTCTCACCTTGTATGCACGTCACTAGGCCTTTCTCAAGTTGCTCCTTCAACTTGGCATTCTCCTCCACAAGATACACATGCTCACAACATAGGTTAGTAGCATTTGCATTATCAATTAACACCATATGAGGAAAGGTGGCTTTCTCCTTGGTTAGCTTCAATTGGAGTTGATCATGAGACTCCCTGAGGCTAGCATGAGCACCCTTCAAGACCTTGTGAGCCTTGTCGAGTAACTCAAACTCCTCCTTGAGTCTAGCATGGCCAACCCCGAGTTTAGCCTTCTCAGAATTTAGCACACGATATACAATAAGAGCATGATCAAGATCTTTCTTTAATTTAGCATGGTCATCGTTGTGTGACTCCTGAAGAGCCAAACGATGCACACGCTCTTCCTCAAGAGCATTGGAGAGATCTGATATCTCATCGGCATAGTCACGACTATGACCTTCCATCTTAGAGATGGTTTCTTCATGAGCCTCGATCATGGCATTGGCTTCACCAAGTTGTTCCAAGAGAGCAACGAAGTGCTTCTTGGATTTGCCCTTGAGCTTACTCATAAAAGACTCAAATTCATTTACTTCCTCATTAGACCCCTCACTTTCATCAATGCAATTTGTCGAGGAGGGATTAGTATTGATGGTGGTTTTGATGTTGGGGGTTACCTTGTTGGTGGCTTTAGACATGAGGCACTTGGCGGTGATGTTCTTGTTGGGTGAGTCGAAGAGGGACACACATGGAGTAGTGGCAATGGCAACGGAGGCCATGGCCATGGCTTCACTATCTTCATTGGAGGCTCCCAACGACACCATGAAGCTTCACCACAATGGACTATGGCTCCGCGGTGACCTCAACCGTCTAGGGTGATCAAACACCTAAGAGTAACAAGATCCGCAAGGGATTAGTGGGGGGAATCAAATTTCTCTTGGTGGAAGTGTAGATCGAGGCCTTCTCAAGCAATCCCTAGAGAATCAACAAGTTTGATTGGCTAGGGAGAGAGATCGGGCGAAAATGGAGCTTAGAGCAACAATGGAGCTCGGGGATGGAAGAGGTAGTCAACTCGGAGAAGAAGACACCCCTTTTATAGTGGAAGAGCAAATCCAACCGTTATCCACCAACTCGGCCCGCGACGCGCGGTACTACCGCACGGGCCCGTGGTACTACCACAGGGGACCGCGGTACTACCACTGGCTCGGCAGGGGCCAGAACTAGCCCTGTTGTGCTAAGACAGAGAGCGGTAGAACCGCTTGGCGTGGTACTACCGCGCCCCCTTGCGGTACTACCGCAAGGCAGGGATAGTCAAGCCTGAGGAGGCACGGACATAAAAAATTACATCCGTGACTACTTCCATTGAGTTTAGGTCTATGCAAAAATCCGACATGGTGCTACCACAAGCCCAGCGCGGTACTACCGTGTAGGGCGCGGATGTAAAAAATTACATCCACCCCTACTTCTGTTCATGTCGTTGTGCCTGGCCAGGGCTTACGGTACTACCGCGTTGGGCGCGGATGTAAAAAATTACATCCACGCCTACTGCCGCTCGGGCAGCAGCACCTGACCTGAAACCAACGGTATTGCCGCTCCCATGGAGCGGTACTACCGTGAGCACTTGCGGTACTACCGCGCAGGAGGCCGGTACTACCGCAAGGGCATGCAATAGTACCGCTCTAGGGACCAGTACTACTACCTGCCTTAGAACAGCAACATTAGGAGTCCTTCATTTTGCCTAGACAAGGAAAGACGGAGGATGCTCCAAAGAGCCAAAGGAAAGGTGGTGCAAAAAGGAACACATGTGTACGTGAGATTCCACTCAAACCTTTCCTACGCGGACCCCCTCTTAATAGTACGGCTTTCCTATGACTCAAATCCAACGAAAAGAAACATAGAGAAACGCCGTCTTCAATAGTCTTCGAGGGGCTCCAAATCGTCTTGTGTTTAGACATGATATATCTGAAATGCTCAAAGCACACGACTAGTCCGCAAAAGCATTGTCATCAATCACCAAAACTACTAAGGGATAAATATGCCCTTACATCTGTGATCGAATCCCCCTCCGGCAGGACGCCGGAAAAGGTCCCTAGATGGGATCTCATGGGTACAGAAGGTTGCCGTGGTGGAAAAGTGTTTTCTTGGCTCTGTTTGTTGGTTTTGGGATATATCAGAATATATAGGCGAAGAAACTAGGTTGGTGGAGTCATGAGGGGCCCACAAGGGTGGGGGTGCGCCCTACCCCCATGGGCGCGCCCTCCGTCCTTGTGGCCACCTCGTGGCTTCTCTGACTTGCACTCCAAGTCCTCTGGATGTCTTCTGGTCCAAGAAAAATCATCGCTAAAGTTTTATTCCGTTTGGACTCCGTTTGGTATTCCTTTTCTGCGGAATGCTAAAACAAGGAAAAAACAGAAACTGGCACTGGGCTCTAGGTTAATAGGTTAGTCCCAAAAATAATATAAAATAGCATATTAATGCATATAAAACATCCAAAACAGATAATATAATAGCATGGAACAATAAAAAATAATAGATACATTGGAGACGTATCAAGCATCCCCAAGCTTAATTCCTGCTCGTCCTCGAGTAGGTAAATGATAAAAATAGAATTTTTGATGTGGAATGCTACCTAACATATTTATCCATGTAATTTCTTTTATTGTGGCATGAATGTTCAGATCCGTATGATTTAAAACAAAAGTTTAATATTGACATAAAAACAATAATACTTCAAGCATACTAACAAGGCAATTATGTCTTCTCAAAATAACATGGCGAAAGAAAGCTTATCCCTACAAAATCATATAGTCTGGCTATACTCCATCTTCATCACACAAAATATTTAAATCATGCACAACCCCAATGACAAGCCAAGCAATTGTTTCATACTTTTGATGTTCTCAAACTTTTTGAACTTTCACGCAATACATGAGCGTGAGCCATGGTCATAGCACTATAGGTGGAATAGACGATGGTTGTGGAGAAGACAAAAAGAAGGAGATAGTCTCACATCAACTAGGCGTATCAACGGGCTATGGAGATGACCATTAATAGATATCAATGTGAGTGAGTAGGGATTGCCATGCAACGGATGCAGTAGAGCTATAAGTTTATGAAAACTCGAAAAGAAACTAAGTGGGTGTGCATCCAACTTGCTTGCTCACGAAGACCTAGGGCAATTTGAGGCAGCCCATCATTGGAATATACAAGCCAAGTTCTATAATGAAAAATTCCCACTAGTATATGAAAGTGACAATATAGGAGACTCTCTATCATGAAGATTATGGTGCTACTTTGAAGCACAAGTGTGGTAAAAGGATAGTAGAATTGACCCTTCTCTCTTTTCTCTTATTTTTTATTTGGGCCTTCTCTCATTTTTTGCCCTCTTTTTTTTGTCTGGAGTCTCATCCCGACTTGTGGGGGAATCATAGTCTCCCTCGTCCTTTCCTCGCATGGGACAATGCTCTAATAATGAAGATCATCACACTTTTATTTCCTTACAACTCAAGAACTACAACTCGATACTTAGAACAAAATATGTTGTATGAATGCCTCCGGCGGTGTACTGGGATGTGCAATGAATCAAGAGTGACATGTATGAAATAATTATGAATGGTGGCTTTACCACAACTACGATGTCAACTACATGATCATGCAAAGGAATATGACATTGATGGAGCGTGTCATAATAAACGGAATGGTGGAAAGTTGCATGGCAATATATCTCGGAATGGCTATGGAAATGCCATAATAGGTAGGTATGGTGGCTGTTTTGAGGAAGGTGTATGGTGGGTTTATGGTACCGGCGAAAGTTGTCGGCACTAGATGTTGGGGAACGTAGTATTTCAAAAAAAAATCCTACGATCACACAAGATCTATCTAGGAGAAGCATAGAAATGAGCGGGGAGAGTGTGTCCACGTACCCTCGTAGACCGAAAGTGGAAGCGTTTAATAACGCGGTTGATGTAGTCGAACGTCTTCGCGATCCAACCGATTCAAGCACCGAACATACGGCACCTCGGCGTTCAGCACACGTTCAACTCGATGACGTCCCTCGAGCTCTTGATCCAATTGAGGACGAGGGAGAGTTCCATTAGTACGACGGCGTGGGTGATGATGAAGTTATCGGCACAGGGCTTCGCCTAAGCACTACGACGGTATGAACGAGGTGTGTAACTGTGGAGGGGGCACCGCACACGGCTAAGAGAAGACTTGGTGTGCCTTTGGGGTGCCCCCCTCCCACGTATATAAAGGAGGGGGGAAGAGGATGCTGGCCCTAGAGGGGGCGCCTAGAGGGGGCGCACCAAGGGGGGGTCCTACTTGGACTCCCGGTCCAAGTAGGATTCGGCCCTCCCCCTTTCCTATTCCAACTAGGAGAAGGAGGGAAGGAGGAAGAGGGGGGATGGAAAGAGGGGAGCGCCGCCCCCTCCTAGTCCAATTTGGCCCAGCCCATGGGGGGCGCACGACCTCCCCTTGAGGCCCTTCTCTCCTTTCCCCTAAAGCTCATTAAGGCCAATTACTCTCCCAGGGGGTTCCGGTAACCTCCCGGTACTCCGAAAAATACCCGAAACAATTCGGAACCATTCCGGTGTCCGAATATAACCTTCCAATATATCGATCTTTACCTCTTGACCATTTAGAGACTCTTCGTCATGTCCGTGCTCTCATCCGGGACTCCGAACAAACTTCGGTCATCAAAATCACATAAATCATAATACAAATCGTCATCGAACGTTAAGCGTGCGGACCCTACGGGTTCGAGAACTATGTAGACATGACCCAGACACATCTCCGGTCAATAAACAATAGCAGAACCTGGATGCTCATATTGGCTCCTACATATTCTACAAATATCTTTATCGGTCAAACCGCATAACAACATACGTTATTTCCTTTGTCATCAGTATGTTACTTGCCCGAGATTCGACCGTCGGTATCATCATACCTAGTTCAATCTTGTTACCGGCAAGTCTGTTTACTCGTTCCGTAATGCATCATCCCGCAACTAACTCATTAGTCACATTGCTTGCAAGGCTTATAGTGATGTGCATTACTGAGAGGGCCCAGAGATACCTCTCTGATACACAGAGTGACAAATCCTAATCTCGATCTATGCCAACTCAACAAACACCATCGGAGACACCTGTACAGCATCTTTATAATCACCCAGTTGCGTTGTGATGTTTGATAGCACACAAGGTGTTCCTCCGGTATTCGGGAGTTGCATAATCTCATAGTCAGAGGAACATGTATAAGTTATGAAGAAAGCAATAGCAATAAAACTAAACGATCATTATGCTAAGCTAATGGATGGGTCTTGTCCATCACATCATTCTCTAATGATGTGATCCCGTTCATCAAATGACAACACATGTCTATGGTTAGGAAACTTAACCATCTTTGATTAACGCGCTAGTCAAGTAGAGGCATACTAGGGACACTCTGTTCGTCTATGTATTCACACATGTACTATGTTTCCGGTTAATACAATTCTAGCATGAATAATAAACATTTATCATGACATAAGGAAATATAAATAACAACTTTATTATTGCCTCTAGGACATATTTCCTTCACTAGAGAGGCTAGAAATGGTGGAAGGGTGAGAGTGCATATAATCCATGGACTCAACATTAGTCATAAAGAACTCATATACTTATTGCAAAAATCTATTAGTTATCGAAACAAAGTACTACACGCATGCTCATAGTGGGATACATTGGTAGGAATGAAGGAAATATGCCCTAAAGGCAATAATAAAGTTATTATTTATTTCCTTATTTCATGATAAATGTTTATTATTCATGCTAGAATTGTATTAACCGGAAACATGATACATGTGTGAATACATAGACAAACATATAGTCACTAGTATGCCTCCACTTGACTAGCTCATTAATCAAAGATGGTTATGTTTCCTAACCATAGACATGTGTTGTCATTTGATTAATGGGATCACATCATTAGGAGAATAATGTGATTGACATGACCCATTCTGTTAGCCTAGCACTTGATCGTTTAGTATGTTGCTATTGCTTTCTTCATGACTTATACATGTTCCTGTAACTATGAGATTATGCAACTCCCGTTTACCGGAGGAACACTTTGGGTGCTACCAAACGTCACAACGTAACTGGGTGATTATAAAGGAGTACTACAGGTGTCTCCAAAGGTACATGTTGGGTTGGCGTATTTCGAGATTAGGTTTTGTCACTCCGATTGTCGGAGAGGTATCTCTGGGCCCTCTCGGTAATGCACATCACTATAAGCCTTGCAAGCAATGTGACTAATGAGTTAGTTGCAGAATGATGCATTATGTAACGAGTAAAGAGACTTGCCGGTAACGAGATTGAACTAGGTATTGGATACCGACGATCGAATCTCGGGCAAGTAACATACCGATGACAAAGGGAACAATGTATGTTGTTATGCAGTTTGACCGATAAAGATCTTCGTAGAATATGTAGGAGCCAATATGAGCATCCAGGTTCCGCTATTGGTTATTGACCAAAAATAGTTCTAGGTCATGTCTACATAGTTCTCGAACCCGTAGGGTCCGCACGCTTAAGGTTTCGATGACAGTTATATATGAGTTTATGAGTTTTGATGTACGGAAGGAGTTCGGAGTCCCGGATGAGATCGGAGACATGACGAGGAGTCTCGAAATGGTCGAGACGTAAAGATCGATATATTGGACGACTATATTCGGAGTTCGGAAAGGTTCCGAGTGATTCGGGTATTTTTTGGAGTACCGGAGAGTTACAGGAATTCGCCGAGGAGTATATGGGCCTTATTGGGCTTTAGGGGAAAGAGAGAGGAGAAGTTGGGCGCCCCCCCCCAAGGCCTAGTCCGAATTGGACTAGGGGAAGGGGCTCCGCCCCCTCCTTCCTTCTCTTCTCTTCCCCCTTTTCTTGACTCCTACTCCTACTACTTGGAAGGGGGGGAATCCTACTCCCGGTGGGAGTAGGACTCCTCCTTGGTGCGCCTCCTCCTAGGCCGGCCACCCCCTCCCTTGCTCCTTTATATACGGGGGCAGGGGGACACCCCATAACGACACAAGTTGATCTTCAAGATCGTTCCTTAGCCGTGTGCGGTGCCCCCCTCCACCATATTCCACCTCGGTCATATCGTCGCGGAGTTTAGGCGAAGCCCTGCGCCGGTAGAACATCATCATTGTCACCATGCCGTCGTGCTGACGGAACTCATCCCCGACACTTTGCTGGATCAGAGTCCGGGGATCGTCATCGAGCTGAACGTGTGCTGAACTCGGAGGTGCCGTACGTTCGGTACTTGGATCGGTCAGATCGTGAAGACGTATGACTACATCAACCGCGTTGTCATAACGCTTCCGCTTACGGTCTACGAGGGTACGTGGACACACTCTCCCCTCTCGTTGCTATGCCATCACCATGATCTTGCGTGTGCGTAGGAATTTTTTTGAAATTACTACGTTCCCCAACAAGGAAAAGACCATCACTCGTCCTTGACCGCCACTCATAAGGAAGACAATCAATAAATAAATCATGCTCTGACTTCATCACATAATGGTTCACTATACGTGCATGCTACGGGAATCACAAACTTTAACACAAGTATTTCTCAAAATCACAATTACTTACTAGCATGACTCTAATATCACCATCTTCATATGTCAAAACAATCATAAGTATTCAAACTTCTCATAGTATTCAATGCACTTTATATGAAAGTTTTTATTATATCCCTCTTGGTTGTCTATCATATTAGGACTAAATTTATAACCAAAGCAAATTACCATGCTGTTTAGAGACTCTCAAAATAATATAAGTGAAGCACGAGAGTTCATCAATTTCTATGTATTGATCATTGCCTTGGATATCGTCATAATTATTCGATCTTCTATCAATTGCCCAACAGTATTTTGTTTACCCACTGTGTGCTATTTCTTAAGAGAAGCCACTAGTGAAATCTATGGCCCACGGGTCTATTCTTTATCATATTTGCTTTGAGATCTATTTTTATTTGCTTTTATTTTCAGATCTATTATTCCAAAAACCCAAAAATACCTTGTTGCACTTTTTTGTTACTTATTTTATTTTGCATTTTATCGAGAACTATGTATCCAATCTACACAATTTGTATCTCGTCAACTTGACAATTTCTGGTGTCATTACCCAAAAAAGGGATTGACAACCCCTTATAAGCGTTGGGCTGCAAGTATTTGTTCTTTGTGTGCAGGTACTGTTTACATAGTGTTGCTTGGTTCTCCTACTGGATTGATACCTTGGTTTCATAACTGAGGGAAATACCTACCGTAGCTGTGCTGCATCATCCCTTCCTCTTTGGGGAAATACCGACGTATCTGCAAGCGACATCAAAATGAATTTCTGGCGCCATTGTCGGGGAGACATCATCAACATTTATCAGGTTCCTAATCACAAATCTCATCTCCTTGCAATTTACATTATTTGCCATTTTCCTCTCGTTTTCATCTCCCCCACTTCACAAAAAATTGCCATTTTATTCGCTCTCTTTTTTGTACGCCTTTTTCTCGTCAGATCTCTTATTTGCTTGAACTTGTTATCATGAGTGACTTTGGTATGGCAGAAACAGATGATGGCCTAACTCCTAAAGTCAGATGATATGGCAATTTGGATGCTAAAACTTATGTTTTGGGGCAAGGGAACGTTATGGGAAAAAAACATATACAATAATTTTTCAATTGTGTTGGAAATTTGACTCTTGATGATGCTCCTATACTTAAAAGAACTACATCTTATGCGGAAGCTATTTCAGCACTAATTCTGAAACTTGAAAATAGATTTATCCGTACCCATCCTACCTTGCAGAGATTGTTTTATGAGCTACCCATTATAAATGATCCTAAAGCTAAAAAGTTAGCTACCCTTGTTCTTATGAATGAATTTGATTACATAGTACGGGAAGCTGGGGATTTTTTTTATTTTTATGGTATGAGCCGTGAAAACCGATGATAAGTGAGATCCTTTATAATAGTGATTATATGTTGAGACATTTGCTTGGAAATAATCATTTTTTATGAGAATCTTAAAAAGGAAATACCTATTTTAGATATAATCCAACAAGTTTTCAATGATGTTAATCAACAATATTCTTGGATTGTTGCCGGAAATAAAGGGGATACGTAGATGGGCAACTTGATAATGCTAAAATTTCTATGGATAATGTGTTTCAAGTTATTTTTGCAAAACCTCCTGACAAAAACACATCTGCGGAAAATAAGAAGAAAGGTGAAAATGCTTGAATCTATGCATTATGCCTAGCTAGGGGCATAAAATGATAGCGCTTGTTGGGAGGTAACCCAACGAATAAATTTTACTTTTTGCCCTTTTCCTTATTTTCTTGAGTGTTTGCACAATTATGCTACTGTTATGATTGTGTTTTTATGTTTTAATTAGTTTTGTGCCAAGTAAAGCCTTTGAGATCATGTTGGGTGGTAGTTGATTTGATCTTGTTGAAAAACAGAAACTTTTGCACCCAGTAACAGAATTTTGTAAAATCACACAAGCGCCATAAAATCCTGATTTTTGTACACAAGATTGATATACAAATTACCTACGTTGTTCTAACTTTTCAAAAAAAATGGAGATACAGAAGTATTCTAAGTTTTCAGATTACTACAAACTGTTCTATTTTTTATAGATTCTGTTTTCTTTGCACTCTGTGCTTATTTTGATGAATGTATGGATTGTATTGGAGGGTATAAGCCACGGTAAAGTTCGAATACAGTAGATATAATGCAAAAATAAAATATGAGTGGGTTTGCAACAATACTTAGAGTAGTGATTTGCTTTGTTATACTAACGGATTTCACGAAGGTTTTGTTGAGTTTTGTGTGATTGAAGTTTTCAAGTCTTGGGTGAGATCACGATGGATGAAGGAATAAGGAGTGAAAAGAGCCTAAGATTGGGGATACCCATGGCACCCCAAGTTAATATTCAAGGAGAACGAATCAACTAAGCTTCGGGATGCCCCGGAAGGCATCCCCTCTTTCTACTAATGACCATTGACATTTTACTTGGAGCTATATTTTTATTCATCACATATCATGAGTTTTGCTTGGAGTGTCTTGTATTATATGAGTCTTTTCTTGTTTTTCTTTTTGTTTTGTGTCAAGTATCCTTGCTGAACACACCTATCTGAGAAAGCCAAAATTATGCTATGATTTTTTAGAATTGTTCTTCATGCTTCACTTTTTTTTGAGCTATGGAATTGCTCTAGTCCTTCACTTATATCTTTTTGAGCATGGTGTGCTTTAATATTTTTGAAGAAATTGCTCTCATGCTTCACATAGATTTATTTGAGATTTAGTAAATTTTTGAAGAAATTCTCTCATGCTTTCACTTACATTATTTTGAGAGACGAAATTTTTTATGCTCATGTTCTTCACTTAGATTTGTTTGAGCTTGTCAAAAGCAAATGCAATATATGAAACTAGTCCCAAAGTGATAGATATTCAAGAGGTATATAATAGAAATTTTCATGAAGATCATTGGACAAAACAAACTTGATTCTTTGTAATAGTTTTGAGATATGATGATAGTGATATGTGAGTCCTGTTGGTGAGTAAATATGCTTTATTAAGAATATTGGTGTTAAGGTTTGTGATTCCCTAAGCAAGCATGAAAGTCAATAGTTATGCAATGAAATTACATCCTACTTATGGTGCATTATTCGGTGTTAGTTATGCTTAATGCTCGCTTATGTGATTTTTCGTTTCTTGGTTGGTTGCTTCTCAATCTTTTTGCTAGCCTCTACTTGTACTAAGTAGAAATACTACTTGTGCATCCAAAATCTTTAAAACCAGTTTTGCCATATGAGTCCACCATACCTACCTATATGCAGTATTTCCGTGTCGTCCTAAGCAAATTTGTATGTGCCATATCTAATTTTCAAAATGAATTTCCTTTTTGTGTGCCCGTACCGCTCATGAAGTGGTAGGGGGTGGCCAATATTTTTCATGATAGATGTGTTATCTCAAGATGAGTGTTTATTCACTTGTCATTGCATGAGAGTACGGCGGTAATAGGGATGCCCAGTCCCAAAATGAAAAATAAATTTACTTTATGTTGTCAAATAATAAAAATCCTTTGAAAGTGTTGGTATGGAAGGCACCCGTGGATACGGCTAGCCATGGATTGTGAAAGAATGGTGGAAAAAGGAAAAAACTTCACTTTCTGTTTGGGAACCGCCTATGATGTATCTAGCATGGAAAGTGTTGGGAATTACTCGGTCGTTTTCGTTGACGGTAAAAGTATGCCTCTCAAAAAAATTTATCTCCCAATTTTGCTTTGAGCTCTAGCACCTCTACAAATCCCTACTTCCCTCTGCGAAGGGCTTATCTATTTACTTTATGCAACTTATATTTTTCTTGAGTCTCCATCTTCTCTTATAAAGCACCAACTAAGGGGCACTATGATCGTACTTGAGCATTGGATGTAGCTAACATGCGAGTGTGTTTCATGAATGGATCAATGATTGAGCATGATGGGCTAGGGATAACTTTCTTTAGTGTTGATATTTTGCAAAGACATGGTTGCTTATTGATATGCTTGAGTATTGAAATCTTCATGAAAAAACTATACTATTGCTTTGAACCATATAGAAGTCCAAATGTCCATGCTACAAAAGAAAAGAATATGTGATGAACATGTTAGGCAACATTCCACATCAAAAAAATTTGTTTTTATCATTTACCTTCTCGAGGACGAGTAGGAATTAAGTTTGGGTATGTTGATACGTCTCTAACGTATCTATAATTTTTGCTTGTTCCATGCTGTTATATTATCATTTTGGATGCTTTACAATCATTTTATAGCAACTTTATATTATTTTTTGTGACTAACCTATTGACATAGTGCCCAGTGCCAGTTGTTGTTTTTTGCTTTTTTTTTACTTTGCGGAATATCAGTACCAAACGGAGTCCAAACGCAGCAAAACTTTTTTGAGAAATTTTTTGGACCAGAAGACACAACATGGGCCAAGGAAGTACTAGAGGGGAGGCTCGAGGTGGGCACAACCCACCTGGGCGCGCCTAGGACCCCAGGCGCGCCCAGGGGGTTGTGCCCCCCCTCAGTGGCCTCCCGCACCGCCTCTTCGCCCCTATAAATCCCCAAATGTTTCAAAAACTCTAGGGGAGTCGACGAAACATAATTCTAGCCGCCGCAAGTTTCAGAACCACGAGATCCAATCTAGACACCATCACAGAGGGGTTCATCATCCTCATTGGTGCCTCTTAGATGATGCGTGAGTAGTTCATCATAGACCTACGGGTCCGTAGTCAGTAGCTAGATGGCTTCTTCTCTCTCTTTTGATTCTCAATACAATGGTCTCTTGGAGATCTATTTGATGTAACTCTTTTTGCGGTGTGTTTGTTGGGATCCGATGAACTTTGAGTTTATCATCAGATCTATATCCACGAATATTATTTGAGTCTTCTTTTGATCTCTTATATGCATGATTATTTATAGCATCGTATTCCTTCTTTGAATATTTGGTTTAGTTAGGCCAACTAGATCCATTTTTCTTCCCATGGGAAGAGGTCCTTTGTGATGGGTTCGATCGTGCGGTGTTCTTTCCCGGTTACAGAAGGGGCAGCAAGACACACATGTATCGTTGCTATTAAGGATAGCAAGATGAGGGCTATTCTTACATGAATAGATCTTGTTTACATCATGTCATTGTTCTTATTGCATTACTCCATTTATTCATGAACTTAATACACTAGATGCATGCTGGATAGCGGGTCAATGTGTGGAGTAATAGTAGTAGATGCAGGTAGGAGTCGGTCTACTAAATTTGGACGTGATGCCTATGTATTGATCATTGCCTTGGATATCATCATAATTATTCGATCTTCTATCAATTGATAAATAGTAATTTGTTTAGCCACCATATGTTATTTCTTGAGAGAAGCCACTAGTGAAATCTACGGCCCTCGGGTCTATTCTTTATCATATTTGCTTTGAGATCTATTTTTATTTGTTTTATTTTCAGATCTATTATTTCCAAAACCCAAAAATACTTTGTTGCACTTTTTTTACTTATTTTATTTTGCTTTTTATCAAGATCTATTTATCCAATCTACACAATTTCTATCCAGCCAACTTGACAATTTCTAGCGCCATTGCCCGAAAAAGGGATTGACAACCCCTTATAAGTGTCGGGTTGCATGTATTTATTCTTTGTGTGCAGATACTGTTTACATAGTGTTGCTTGGTTCTCCTACTGGATTGATACATTGGTTTCATAACTGAGAGAAATACCTACTCTAGCTGTGCATCATCCCTTCCTCTTTGAGAAAGTACCGACGTAGCTTCAAGCGAGATCAATCCTCTAGGTGCTTGAGGTGGGAGGTACATTGATTCGGTCAGTGCTGGAGTCATGGTCGTGCGATGGAAGATCTTAGCGTTGGTCATGACGGATTCTAGATGCCTTGTACCTCGTCTCTTCGCCTTCTTGGCTGGAGTTCGAGCTAGCAGAGTGGTGTGGTGTGTTGTACGATCCCTCTCTACTCTTCCCACACCTTGTGTGGTGCCCTCCCTTTTCTCTTGTAAGCGAATGTTGTTTCTCTCCTACCTGGCAATGAAATGATGTGCAAGCTTTGCATATTCACGAAAAAAAGAGATGGTCGAAGGTGGACACCAGGGGCAGCTCCGGATCTGCAAAGTCATCGCTCCCGCGCCGGTGCAGCGCGGACACCAAAGCTACCCACGCGCAGCTTCACCAGGGCAGCGCAGTCCGCTCCGGCCCTGTGTCATCCCCTTCCCGACCGGGCGCTGCTCCCCGCGGGTAGCGGTGGGTGCTAGTGCCTGCTCCACCGGCCTGCATGCGCACTCCGGAATAGGAGGCGTGCAATGCCAGCTGTGAAAGGCTGCAGGCAGGGAGATTGAAGCGATGGAGCAGTCTGTGCGGCGTCGACGTGGGCTGTCGGCGCAGCCCGACGAAGACAAGCGGCTCCTTGTTTGGGTCAACCATCGGTCGATGGCGATGGCAGAGACGGACGCTCGCCCCCTACGGCGAAAGAATGTGAAGGTGCCGTCTTGCCATTGAGCAGTCGGAGCGCGAGGCTATTTCTTTTGCCAGATTTTCCACTAGTGGAATATTTTTTGTGTGAAACATTAACAATTTTTTTGTGTGAAACATTTGGCAACATAAGCTATTAAAACATTTTTTGTGTGAAACATTGACAAATTATTTTTCATTCTTTTTGATTTTACTGTTCATCCGAGTTCACATCACATGAGCTCGGGATAAGAATATCACTTTCGACCATTTTTTGGAGTACGTAATGGGCCTAATGGGCCCATTAGTCTTAGCGTTAATTAGAGATAAGGGTTGCTTGCTTAGGGGTCAAGTAAGCCTTGCTTGGGAGTCAAGTAAACATCTCTATATAAAGAGAGGAGATGTATCAATCTAATCAAGTAAGAATTAAGAAGGAAATCCCTTCCCTCTTGCCCGGCCGTGGGCAAAAAGGCCCCCGGCCGGCCCTCTCGCGCCCTCCTTCTAGCAGCGCCATAACAATTTGGTATCAGCTAGCTTTGGTTCGATCATGTCTTCACTGCGGCCAAGCCCGTCTCTTCCGCTGCCGGTCACCTTGTCACCTCCGGCGACCACCACGGTCGTCGCCCCGCTCCTGCCCACGCCGGGGTCCTCCATCGCGCCCGCCCCCGCCGTCCTCACCTGGGAGGAGGTGTCCGGGGTGCTGCGGGACCTAACCCAGGCGGTCCAGGAGATCCACCTGTTCTTGGCAGGGTCCTACGGGCCACACCCGGCTGCGACGCCCATCGCCGCCTCCGCACCGCCGTGGCAGCCGCCGCACCAGACGTCCTTCCCCGCGCTCGCCGGGCCGCTGCAACTGCCATCCATCGCCACCATCGCCCAGCCCTGGCTGCAGTGGCAGTCGTCGCTCCTGGCGGCCTCCGCAGCAGCCGCTGCAGCTGCAGCAGCCACCGCTGGTCAACTCCGCCGTCCAGTATGGGATGCCCTACGATGGGAGTGCGACGACCTCATTCCCATCAGCGCCGCCGCCATCCCAGGGCGTCCACATCCAGCAGATCAAGTCCCCACCGTCGCTGTCACCGCTTCCGTCTTGGATCGCTACCCGCCACGCGTCGGCGGCGGCGAGGCTGCAGGCTGCTGCACGCGGCCTCCTAGCGCGTCGGCGTGTGCGGGAGATGCGTGGTTTGCAGTTGCCACTCCTCCAAGGTGCCCTTCGCTGCGCAAAGGACCTCAATCTCGTCAGCTGCGTCGGGGATCTTGGGCATGCAGTTTCCCCCGCGGGCGGCAGGCATGCTGTTTTCCCCGCGGGCAGCGACCTCAAAGTCTGCGACATCGGCGGTTGGGGGGCGCATCCCTCCTCGTCATTCTCCATCGCAAGCCCTCCACTCTTCCCTGTGCCGTGCAGACCAACAGCCATCCAGCGGGGAGAAGGCAGGGTGTCACCGATAGGAGTGCACCGCGTAGCATCACTGCTTTCCGCCGCCGACCGCCGCGAGGGCGCCTCTACTGGTCGCTCTTGCAACCACTTCCAGGTGGCCATACACATGCACTCCTTTGGTCAAGGTGGTGTCCATGGGATCCAGGTGGCTGTACACGTGCACGTCCAATGTGCGGATGGTGTCCACTTTTTGTTGAGGGGTCCAAAATAAAGCGTCCCAGTCCATTTCAGGTTGAGAGTCATAAAACAAGCTGAGATGTAAAAGGCTTGTTTTTAGGTGTTAGATTTGTGTTGCGTCGAGTCATGGTTATAACTTGGTTAGGCTGCAGCTCGAGGACAAGCTGCATGTCTAGGTGGGGTGTAATGTTAGAGTACGTAATGGGCCTAATGGGCCCATTAGTCTTAGCGTTAATTAAAGATAAGGGTTGCTTGCTTAGGGGTCAAGTAAGCCTTGCTTGGGAGTCAAGTAAACCTCTCTATATAAAGAGAGGAGATGTATCAATCTAATCAAGTAAGAATTAAGAAGGAAATCCCTTCCCTCTGGCCCGGCCGTGGGCAAAAAGGCCCCCGGCCGGCCCTCTCGCGCCCTCCTTCTAGCAGCGCCATAACACCAAACAATGTTTAGAGAAACAATTCCTTATTTAACGCTATTTCAAATTATATTTTCTTATTTGACACTGAAAAACTTTTTCTTCTATAGTATCTAACAAGGAGTCTAAATTTTATGCCCTTTATGACATTTTCGTCCATTTTGTATCTAAATGACACCTGAAAAGACCCTTTCACCCCTCAGGTGGTATGTGTATGTACGGCAGTAGCACACACAACATCAGTGCAGGCCAATAGCACACACACGCAGCGGCAGTACACACAACCTCAGTGCAGGTCAGTAGCACACACACGCACGCAGCAAGACAGGCAGCATCACACACACAGCATCAGTAGCACACATGCGCGTGCACAAACTACCATATGAGAGACGAAAGAGTCTTTTCAGATGTCATCTAGGGTCATAAAATGCATAAAATTTAGAGTCGTTGTTAGATAGGGAAGAAATTATTTGTCTTTATCAAATAGGGCATAAAATTTAAACACGGTGTTAAATAAGGAATTCTCCTATGTTTAGATGACCTTGAAATAATGCTGTAATCAGTTCTGATGTAGCTTTTCATCGCACTCCGGGTTCCACGAGGGATTTGGAGCAAGTTTTTACCAGCGTCACAGCCAGATAGAGAATGCAATGCAACATCTCAATTTCTCGGGCTAAAAGGTAAATTTAGTTAATATGTACAGAAAGATGTTGTTTTCTCTTGACCACTATGTATCATTTTTACAGCAGGGCCCGGAACTATGATAATCCACAACTACCTGAGGCCGTCGTCCATCGTCATAAAAACAAATTCAACTTTTACACATCGCCTGAACTGGCATATTATCCTCAACCAATGAAGGCATCCTTTTGATGGGAGGTGTATACATCTCCTCTAGTATGGGATTCAGGGATATCTGCAAAAGAGAAGACCATTATTCGGTATTTTTTGCGTGATAAAGCTTCGTTCAACATCAGAAACATTTTCAGATACATCCTAGAACTGTAACATAGGTTGCAATTTGATTACAGTAGAATGATCCTATTATAATTTTATTTATTTATCTGTTAATGTAAAAATATTCTAACAAAAGCAGTGGCTAATTAGCACATCGAGTCTGCTGCACTTACCAATTATCGCTGTTACCAGCATCTTCTTTGTGAAAGTTTCCGTTAGTGTTTTCTGAGCTAGGCGACGGCTGCATTGAGTTGCCTGGGTTCTGTAGCAGTTGGGAAAAACTCCGCCATAATCTTGAAGGCAGAATTGGAGCAATTTCCTGCTGCTCTTCAGATGGCACTTCATACACACCAGCTGATCCCGGACTCAACTCAGAGAACCTTACAGCTCCAAGAAGTCTCTCGGGGAGCTCTGATTCAGCTTGACTCTCAATAACAAATGCTAAATCTATAGTCAGTGTCGCCACGTAACCAAATGCCAGATGAACAATTGCATTTGCAACTATGGAAGACCCAATATCCACATCAACTTCGATGAAGTTTGATCCCTCGACATACTTGCACGAAAGTGCTCTGCCAAGTATGCAGATGGCTTGTTCACCCACAGCTTTTCGGACAATCCAGGGACCCTTAACTATGTTTGCTATCAGTTTAAGCCTGGATTTACGGAGAGCATCATCCCCTTTAAGGAATTGATCCATCAGCGAGCCCTCGGGTGCAGGTTCCAGTGAGACAAAGTAAAATATCGCGCTGTAGTTCTCCTTGCTGGGAAGTTGCAAGTTGAAGGCCCAGACAAAAGGTTTATTGCCGTGAGAAACCTCCTCATCGATGGCTTTCCTCACACGATGGTTCCTGTTTTTCAGGACCTCACAGATTTTTACTGGGCCTTTGATCCAATCAACTCCAAGAGGCTTCAGAAGATACTCCCCACCAGGTATTTTTGCCTTGGTTGCAAAATATTCTGGGCCTCTGACCATAAAAGTGTCACCAGGAGGAGTAGCCCAACCATTAGGACAGTTTTCGGGCGGTAGACAAGGAACTGCTCCTCCTGACTTGACATTCTGTATCCATTGGTGCTCAGCCTCACCATCAGAACAAGCCATCTACAAGGAATGCTAATCTTAGTCCGCGGAGGAATAGAACATGCTTTAATATAAAAAAAGGTATAAAGAGTCCTTCATATAAAATGTAACCACCAAGCAGAGAAATGTTAATGTTTACTTTAGTAGCTCTGCAAAAGGTGAAAACAACAAATGACTTAACTTTTCGGAAAGTTATAAGCATCTATCGCCTAAACATGACATTAGTATTTGCAAATAATCATTCACTATTTATGTGTCATCAAATCCTTCGCAGCCGTGATCTATTTTATAAGAAACAAATGAACCAGGGAGTGAAAAGTGATCAAATGGTTAACAGTCACATATCTGAGACCCATGCATTGATGCCAGATGCACTTCAAGAAGTGAGCGGCACCGCAGTTACAGATTGTGGATTTTAGCAACAACACAGAAACAAACTACACATATATACAATTCAAACTTGAAACTGTAAAAAATAAGGGTATCCAGTAGCAATTGCAGAAGACGCAGCAGCTCTCACAATGGTTGCATTTTGGTAAAGAAGGAACTGCATTACGATATATACTACACCAGCCCTGGTACTCCTCAGAATCATTCGTCCCAACTCTTGGACCGAGGCACGCACACCTGTCAACATCGCCATCTAAGAAAATCCCGCCCCCGCGTCGCCCCGGGCGACTCGGGGGAATCCTAGCGCCGCCACCGCCAGGTCTCCTCGCCCCCTCCCTCGCTTCGCCTCCGCTGGAGGGGCCGCCGGCGAAGTCCGCGTGCGCCCCAGGGAAGGTGGCGGCAGGGCGTTTCCCCTCTCCGCGGCGTTGCGCGCGCATGCGCTGCCTGCATCGCCTCAGGCGCGGGCGAGATGCAGGGCCACGGGAGTGGCTTCAGCGCGGGGAGAGGCCGGATCCTGGCAGGGTTTGGCCGGATCTAGCTTCTCCGCCCTCGATGGGGCTTGGTGGCTTCGTTCCGGCGGCCAGCGAGGGCTGGATCCCGGGGCGGCGGCCCCGGACGGCGGAGGATGTGTCGGCGGCTGTGGACTCGCGACGGGCGACGTGGCGGCCGCGGTGGTGGACGATCCGTGCACAAGACACTTGATGGAGGCCATTGGAACAAATCTGGGTGAAGACCTGCTCGCGGCTGCTGCCGAGGCCGGCGATGGCGGCACTATTCGGTGTCGTTCCCTTGTTGAAGGCATCGCTGTTGAGAAGTTCCAGGCCACTATCTGCTACCTCCGGGGGAAACCCTAGATCAGTAGATCGGATGACGGCGGCAATATTGTGTCGTTTCCCTCTTGTGGCGTCATTCTTGGAGGTGCACACGGGCTCGAGGGACCAGTGGACGGAATATCTGGTGGAGCGGTGATTCATCCTACACATTAATGGTGGCGTATTTCGGCGGCGTGGCGCAGTGGAGACTCGGCGCCCGATGTGTGGCGAGGGACTCGCGCAGGAGGGTGACGTTATCAGGCGTCGTGGTGGCGTCGATGGCAGAGAGGCCGGGCAAGGTGGTGCAGCAGTACAACACTGAAGATGGATTGGTGGCAGGTGGCTGCGACGGCCTCATACCCGACAGGCGTCCAGGTTGAGGAGTGCGCCGGACTGGTAGGTGCCCCATACCCAGCAGGTGTCCCGGTTGGGACCTCAGGTCTTAGATGTTTAGGTTTGGCTGCGATGTCTGTTTGGTATTAGGCCCAGACTATCAGCGCCCCTTCATCAATTGGATAGGAGTAGCGACAGTTGTTGCTTAGACGGTGGCTTTAGTCTTACTGTTGTATGACTTTGTAAGGTCTTGTGATAATAATTAATAAAGTGGCCGTATGCATCGCCCAGATGCAGAGGCCGGGGGTCATCCTCCTTTTCTAAAAAAAAGCCATGGTACTCCTGTAGCATTCTACTACTCTTATGCAATCCAAGCCTGAAGTATTAAGACAACCAGATAAGAGATATCCAAATCGACAACTTGCATTGCATCAATTAGGTTGTATCAATATCCACCCCTAACTAGCTAAAATTTTATATCTTTCTCAATTAACACTTCCATTGCTGCAATCTACCAAAGTACAAACCCTGCGAGCCGTGGTTCTCCAATTGTAGCAAAGAGAATCGCCTGTGTGGCGCAATCGAATCAGATCAACATCTAGAAATAGCAGGTAAAGAATCTTCTTCTTTTTCTTCGTGTAGTTACACAAACAAAGCTCTCCCGGTGCTAAACAGCTAAAGAAAATCCAAGCCCAGCTCAGCTCCTCCATCAGCAAGAACGACTTCACACTCCACAGTCAACTCGAGACCAAAAGGGGGTTAGCCCTTCTTCTGTCTTATCAGGTTCCTGAATTCAGACGGATTCATCTCCGCCGATCCACAAGCATCACTACTCCCCACAAAATTTCTCGGATTTTCTAGAATTAGGGTGCTAAAGCCAACGAAAAAGCAAAAGGATCGGAGGGGCAATAAGCTCACCGAGAGGATCTTGTACTTGCTTAGTCCCTAGAACCGGGACCACGGAAGATGCAGCAGCAGCAGCTCCCTGTTCCTTTGGGATGGGATGGATGGATCGTGCTCGGAAGGGAAAGCGAGGATTCGCGTGTGGCAATTTGGAATTTCTTGCGTGGGGGTTTGGAATTTGTTGGGCTTGCTTGGCTTGTCGTCCGGGAAAATAAAGATGGGAAAGGCACCGATGATGTGACCACTGAATATACCTGATCATTATGGTTCAGCTTCAGATTATAATTGGAAATTAAAAATACTGAATATTCGTTAGTGGATTACTGCCCCGGCACTCTACAAGCACTAGCTAAATGTCCGTGAGTTGCCGCCGACTAAAAAAATTGCATAACTCTACTCTGTTACTATCGATTGCGATTGTGATTCAATATTCATGACTACAGTGATGTGAACGCTTTTTACGGACGGAAATTGGCAAACGCTACACATTTTGAAAAATTGAAAAATTCCGAACAAAAATCCCGCGTGTATATCCAAACATTTTATGTGCGTGCACAAAATTTTCGGTGGAAAACAAGGTTTTTTGTGGCTCGGGTAAAAAAGACAATTTTTGATGCTTCATTACAACTATTCATTTTGCATTTCTTATCTTTTTTACACAAGCCACAAAAAAAGTTGTTTTTCACCGAAACTCTGTGCATGCACGTAGAATGTCCGGATATACCCATGGAATTTTTGTTCTGAATTTTTCAACTTTTTAAAATGTGTATTTAGACAATGGATGCATATACACCTAGGAGCCAAAACACCGCGCCACGCTTTTACGGAAGAGTATTAAATAAAAGAGGTCAGACAAAAACATTATACTATTTTAACTAGTACATATTCATCGACGGGCCGGACTGTCCAATGTTACATCACATCAAATTAACATATTTACTAATTAATTTTAATCATCTCCACAACACCTTAATAGCAATCATTGCACCTTCATTCGAAAACAAATCATCACACCAGTCATAATTTTCACAACAAACTTAATTACGAATCATTGCATCTTAATTACAACTTCATTAGAAAACAAATCGTCAAATCGTATATCACATAACTAAAAAAACCTTAGCCAAAAATCACGTGTCACACACGTCACACCACTGTACCTCCTTGTCGATGTCAAAAGCGGCACACCTTGGGTAGGGGGCCCGAGCTGTGAGATCGGATCGATGGGTAACAAGAGGCAAGGAACACGATGTTTTTACCCAGGTTCGGGCCCTCTTGAGGAGGTAAAACCCTACGTCCTGCTCTTGTTTATATTGTGGATGTATCAAATTACAGAGTTGATCTACCTTAAGATCGTAAGTTGTGGACTAAACCCTAAGGGTAATGGTGATGGTGATCAATATATCTATACAGATTAAACCCTTCGATTTTATATAGGCACCCGGGGTATCTAGGGTTACACATGGTCGGCTGCCATCTAGGGGTTCCATGCCGATTCTAATAGATATACTTGGAGTACATGCCAAGTCCTCGGTGAAGTCTGATATGCTTACGCCACAGGTTAGAGGCCTCCGGAGTCCTTTCTCATCAGCGGGCTATCAATCCGGTCCATGGACTAGATCGGCTAGGTCGGGACCCCCTAGTCCAGGACACCGTCAATAGCCCCCCGAACTTGTCTTCAAATCCAAGGATGGCAATCTTCTTCGCATAAATGTCTTCGGCTTAGCAGGTAAGTTCCTCTCAACGCCCCAGGCTAAGCATCCATACAGAGCTTGTAGATCCCCTACCGGTCGATAGTGCCCTTCTAACAGGGGATAAGGCCAGCCGCCATGTGCCACCTAAACACATCTTCATTTTTCCAAAGTGTGTGGTTTGCTTAGTCTCGAAGACTAGAAGCGCAGGTGTGTCCGGCAGTCAATTACTGAGAACTTCTCCTAAGCATCACCGCTCATGACATCATACATGTCAGTTATTGCCTATTCGAATCTCGGTTTGAGGTAACCCTCTTATTGGCACGTCTTATGAAAACATTGACCGTGCCCCGCATTTTAGGGGGTATCATCAATCAACTGTTCCACCCAATGCGGCCATGTAAGTGCATCTAGTGCCACCCCTAGTTGGTTTTGGAGTATTGACGACAAACTTGGTTGAGGGACTAATGTGTTTGTGAGAATTGCAGGATAACACAGGTAGTAGTCCCTCATTGATTTAGTTTTCCTACCAGAGATGACCCCTAAAAATATGTGAAGACATTGAAGACAATGGTGGTCTGTGAAGATATTCACAATGAAGATTATGACTCGAGAAGACATTCACGTGAAGACTATGGAATGCAAAGACATGGTTGTTTCGTAGTTTCCTTTTCTTCATTGTTGAGTCATAGGAACCACCGTACTGTTAAGTGGGGTCCAAGTGAACAAAGTCAGAGTGACTGATGTGATGCTCAACCAAATCCTATGTCTTCGAGCGAAGACAATGAGAGCAAATCTTATCCAGAGCTGGATGAGTCAGCTTTACTTGTAGCCCAAGTCTAGCTGCCGCGTGTGTTTGAAATCTGACCGTTGGACATGTGTCAGTTCCTTAGTGACCCAGGGTCATTTCGGACAAATCAGGTCGGGTTGCCTCCTGGCTATAAATAGCCCACCCCCTACACCATAAATTGGTGGCTTCTCAGAGTTAGTGCACGGCTTTTGTCGTTTGAGAGCAACCCACCTTCGAAGCATTTGAGAGAGAGAGAGATCCTTGCGAGGACAAAGCCCAAAACACCCAGAGCCAAAGAGTGTTAGGCATCACTGAAGTCTTTCTGTCCGCGTGATCTGAAGACTTATTACACTTGAGGACTGTGAATCCTCCAGCCAGTTAGGCGTCGCGTTCTGAGCATCCAAGAGTCATTGTGGATTGCCGATGAACAAAGTATGTGAAGGTTTGGAAGTCTACCTTGAAGACTTACCAGAGTGATTGGGCGAGGACTAAGTGTCCTTAGCTCAAGGGGAATAACGTGAAGACGCGGTCTTCTGAGTTAAATCTCAGCCTCCCTAACCAGACGTACAGTTGTCACAGCAACTGGAACTGGTCCAATAAATCCCTGTCCTCACCAAGCTACTGGTTCTATCTCTTACCTCTCTTTACTTATAGTTTGTCTTCGTGAAGTCATTGCCTGCTTGTTTGATCTGATTGACTTCACTATGTGACGACTATTGTTTTTTGGCTTCATACTATCTTCCATCCCGATCCATACTACCTAGCTGCTAATAGTCTTCGTGCTTTCACTCATTGCTTACTTGACTATGGCTTGTCTACTATAGTCTACCTTCCGTTGCATATAAATAAGTTCATTTCTATTGTCTGTCTTCAAAGCCTCCGTGTTTTGAAGACTTTCATAAAAATTGCCTATTCACCCCCCTCTAGTCGATATCTCGCACTTTCAATTGGTATCAGAGCAAGGTGCTCCCTTGTTCTGTGTGATTCGGTTTAACCGCCTGGAGTTCTAGCTATGTCGACTGCAGGGATAATCAAAAATCCGTTGCGTGCCCTATCTTCGATGGCACTGATTACCCCTACTGGAAGAATAACATGCGAATGCATCTTGAAGCCATTGATGTCGACCTCTGGTATGTCGTCAAGAACGGCGTTCCCAAGGCCGGTGAAGGTGTCACCCCTGCCGATGTCAAGAGGTTCATTCAACTGGATTCTACTGCCAAGAACATCATATGTGGTCATCTGACCAAAGGACAGTATGGTCGTGTGAGTGCTCTGGAAACTACGAAGCTAGTCTGGGACTGGCTCTCCAGGGTCAACGAAGGCGTCTCAACCCAGAGAGACTCAAGGATCAGTGTTCTTCGCAACCTCTTCAACCACTTCAAGAGAAATGACAATGAGAATGTCCAGCTCACTTTTGATCGTCTCACTGACATCACAAATGAGCTTCATGCACTCGGCACCACTGAGATCACCAAGCATGAAATCGTCAAGACACTTCTGAGATCGCTTGACAGCTCTTTCGACACCCTGGCCCTTATGATTCAAGAACGTCCTGACTTCAAGACTCTCGATCCGTCTGACATACTCGAGAGGCTCAACACACATGAGTTCTAGTTATCTGAGAAAAAGAGATATCTATGGTCCCAACTATGGCCGAACACGTGCTTTGAAGGCAAAGGTTGTTTCCTCATCTGAAGAAGAATCTGACTGCAGTTCTGGGGATCCCAAAGACATTGGAAAGGAGCTTGCTATGCTTGTGAAGAAGTTCTGAAAATTCACTAAGAAGAAAGGCTTCAGAAAGTCTTCAAGATCCAACTCGAGAAATGATGAAGCTTCTACTCATGACCACAAGAAGAGAACATGCCACAAGTGCAAGAAACCTGGTCACTACATCTTTGAGTGTCCACAGTGGGACAATGAGACCAAGAAGAAAAAGAAGAGCAAGGAATATGAGTCTGATGACAAGAAGAAGAAGAAATCCTCAAAGTCTTCTTCCAAGTCTTCATCATAAAGAAGAGCTCATCTGGCAAGGCTCGTGCTTTTGTTGGCAAGGAGATGGATTCAGAGGAGGAGTCTGCTTCTGAGGAGGCAGAGGTGGAGTCTAAGGAGGAGTCCGACTCTGGCGTTGCAAGTCTGGCTCTAGCTACAGCCTATGTTGCCAAGTCCATCTTCAACACTGAAGACAATGGCTTCGTCACCAACGCTGATGCTAATAACAAGGACGACTTTGCTCCCACCTACTGCTTCATGGCACGCGATGCCAAGGTAAACTCACGCGATGCCTACTTTCAAACATCAAGTGAAGATGACTCTGATTGTTAATCCAAACCTAGCTGCAAAACACTTGCTAAAATTGCAACCGAACAACAAAAAGCTATGGAACATATTCAAAAATTGCTAGACAAAAGCGATGACCTGTTGGACGCGGAAATGACCCGATCTCAGTCCTTAATTGAAGACATCAAAAATCTTCATGTTAAGGACGAGGAACTTGAAAGTCGTCATGAAACTCTCTCAACAACTCATGAAAAGCTTTCCTATGATTATCTTCAAAGGAAGCAAGAACTTGAGAAATTGAGAGCGGCTCATGAAGATCTTCAAAAGGAGAACGAGTCACTTCGCGCTCAACAGATCAGTCCCACTCAGGAAGGATTTGAACCACCATGTCTAAAATGCCTTGAGCGTGATAACGCTACCTCTGTTGCTGAATGTTCTACCGCTGCTACTGTTGCAATATCTTCAACTGCTAATGTGGTAACTAACCCCTCTACTGAGGATACCACTACTATTGCTGATGAGAATGCCAGGTTGAAGACATTGCTTGAGACAGGAATGTACAAAAGTCTCAAAGGGCAATAGACACTAAGCGATGTCCTCAAAAAGCAGATTCTGAACAGAAACCCTAGGAAAGAGGGTGTTGGGTTCGAGAGGAAAATGAATGTTGATGGTTCTTACTGGAAGCCTGAGCAGTACCCCAAAACCACATGGGTTGCTGCAAAGGGACCTTTCAGTGGATCCATCCACCTTATCTGGCTTCACTTGTGCTAACCCAATTATCATTGATGAACCCTTTGATGCAAACTATAAACTGTTTAAGAATCAGAATGGTGAAGTGTTTTCCAGGTATATTGGTACTAACTGTAGGAATGGACCACCTTTGAAGAGGATCTAGGTGCCCAAGAGTTGTCCTGAGAATCTTTAGGTGAATGTCATCATGACACTACCAGGGAAGAAGACAAACCCTAGACCAAAGGCTTCATACAGACAGAGGACTCACCAGAGTCACCCTAACGCCTATGTTTTGCAGGGAAATCATACCCAGACTTGTGAATATGAGCGTGTTTCTTAAAACCGGTATGTTCATAAGACCAAGAACTTCTCTTCTTATTCTTATGAGTATTACTCACCTCCTGCAAGGCTATTTGCTAGGGCTCCAAAGCCGAAGTTCTCAGATGCTGCACTTAGACTCATTGCTTCAAAGACCCCTAAAAATGTGGGTGGTTAAGAAAACTTAACTTTCTTTTGCAGGGAAGGGTCTCCAGCCGGAAATCAAAGGCGTCTGATGCTTATGCTGGGGACCTAAAACATCTTGTGGGGCGCAAGATAAAATGCCCAGATGGTCTTACTATGTATTTTGCTCCTGATTTCCTTGACAGTCATCCTATCTACCCTAACCAGGATCTGAACTTTCATAATCCACTTGTTCGTCAAATTTTTATGCTTCACAATACCCTTGGTGAAGCCTATCCCCCCAATTGCACTGTAGGATATGACACCAAAGGATTCAGAATGGATTGTGGACAGCGGATGCACTAACCACATGACTGGTGATCGAAGTCTTCTCATGGACTCAACCTTACGTCTATCTGACAAGAGTCACATCACATTTGTTGACACTGTTAAAAGCAAGGTATTGGGTCTAGGTAGAGTTGCAACCTCAAAGGATCAGCACATGGATAAAGTGATGCTTGTTGAATCCCTTGGTTTCAACTTAATGTCTGTCTCAATGCTTTGTGACTTGAACATGATTGTGATATTTGGAAAATACCGTTGCCTTGTGCTAATGGAATCTGATAAATATCTAGTCTTTGAAGGATATCGAAAGGACGATTTGTACATGGTAGATTTCTTAGAAGGACCATAGTTGGCCGTATATCTTCTAGCAAAATCTTCAGAGTGCTGGCTCTGGCATCGAAGGCTAGGGCATGCTGGCATGAGGAACTTGTACACTCTCGCGAAGAAGAAACACGTCGTAGGCATCGAGGGCGTCAAGTTCAAGAAGGACCATCTGTGTGGTGCCTGCGAAGCTGAAAAGATGACAAGGGCCAAGCATCCCTCGAAGACAATCATGACGACATCTCAACCCTTCGAGCTGCTTTACATGGACTTATTTGGCCCTACTCACTATAATACTTTTACTACCACTGCTTGCCTCTATGGCTTCGTCATTGTTGATGATTATTCAAGATACACATGGGTGCATATAATCCTTTACAAGAATGAAGTGCAGGATGTCTTCATACGATTCGCTAACCGTGCCATGACAAACTATGGCATCAAGATCAAGCACATCATAAGTGACAACAGCACAGAGTTCAAGTACACATGCCTCGACACTTATCTTGATACATTGGGCATCACTCATGAGTTATTGATACGTCTCCGTCGTATCTACTTTTCCAAACACTTTCACCCTTGTTTTGGACTCTAACTTGCATGATTTGAATGGAACTAACCCGGACTGACATTGTTTTCAGCAGAACTGCCATGGTGTTATTTTTGTGCAGAAATAAAAGTTCTCGGAATGACCTAAAAAAATCCACGGAGCAACTTTTTGGAATTAATAAAAAAAAATTGGAGAAAGAATCAACGTCAGGGGGCCCACACCCTGTCCACAACGTCAGGGGTAGGGGCGCCCCTCGTAGGGCGCGCCCCCGCCTCGTGGGCCCCCTGATGCTCCACCGACGTCAACCCCAACTCCATATATTCACGTTCGGGGAGAAAAAAATTAAAGATAAGGATTCATCGCGTTTTACGATACAGAGCCGCCGCCAAGCCCTAATCTCTCTTGGGAGGGTTGATCTGGAGTCCGTTCGGGGCTCCAGAGAGGGGGATCCGTCGCCGTCGTCATCATCAACCATCTTCCATCACCAATTTCATGATGCTCACCACCGTGCATGAGTAATTCCATCGTAGGCTTGCTGTATGGTGATGGGTTGGATGAAATTTACCATGTAATCGAGTTAGTTGTGTTAGGGTTTGATCCCTAGTATCCACTATGTTCTGAGATTGATGTTTCTATGACTTTGCTATGCTTAATGCTTGTCACTAGGGCCCGAGTGCCATGATTTCATATCTGAACCTATTATGTTTTCATGAATATATGTGAGTTCTTGATCCTATCTTGCAAGTCTATAGTCACCTATTATGTGTTATGATCCGTTAACCCCGAAGTGACAATAATCGGGATACTTACCGGTGATGACCATAGTTTGAGGAGTTCATGTATTCACTAAGTGTTAATGCTTTGGTCCGGTACTCTATTAAAAGGAGGCCTTTATATCCCTTAGTTTCCAATAGGACCCCGCTGCCACGGGAGGGTAGGACAAAAGATGTCATGCAAGTTCTTTTACATAAGCACGTATGACTATATTCGGAATACATGCCTACATTACATTGATGAACTGGAGCTAGTTCTGTGTCACCCTATGTTATAACTATTACATGAGGAATCGCATCCTACATAATTATCCATCACTGATCCAATGCCTACGAGCTTTTCAAATATTGCTCTTTGCTTAGTTACTTTACCGTTGCCATTGTTAAAATTACTACAAAACTGCTACTGCTACTTTTGCCACTTTTACCGTTACTTCCATACTACTTTGCTACTAAATACTTTGCTGCAGATACTAAGTTATCCAGGTGTGGTTGAATTGACAACTCAACTGCTAATACTTGAGAATATTCTTTGGCTCCCCTTGTGTCGAATCAATAAATTTGGGTTGAATACTCTACCCTCGAAAACTGTTGCGGTCCCCTATACTTGTGGGTTATCAAGACTATTTTCTGGCGCCGTTGCCGGGGAGCATAACTCTATTCTTTGAGTCACTTGGGATTTATATCTGTTGATCACTATGAGGAACTTGAAGCACGAAAGAACTAAGATTTTTCCCTCAACTACGAGGGGAGGTAAGGAACTGCCATCTAGCTCTGCACTTGATTCTCCTTCTGTTTTGAGTAAGCTTGCGACACCTAAACCTGCTTCTGCTGTTAATTCTAATATGTCGCATGTTATTGATGATGCCACTTCTGCTATGCATGATACTTATGATGAAACTACTTCTATTCTTGATACTACTGTGCCATTAGGTGAATTTCTCGATGAACAACTTGCTAGGGCTAGAGAGAATGAAATTATTGAAACTGATAAAATTGATGAAAGTGATGATGAAGGTTCTCCCCCTAGATATGAATTGCCTGTTGTGCCTGAGGGTTATGTTATGGATGAAGAAACTGCTAGAGATTTTCTTTCTTGCAATGATAGATCTAATCTAAGAAATTATTAGCTAAGCTGAAAGAAAAGTCTATGAATGCTAGAATGAAATATGACCGTGCTTTTGCTACTTCACCTAACTGTGTTACTGATAAGGATTATGATTTCTCTGTCGATCCTGAGATAATTGCTTTGGTTGAATCTGATCCTTTTTATGGCTATGAATCTGAAACTGTTGTAGCACATCTTACTAAACTGAATGATATAGCCACCCTATTCACTAATGATGAGAAAACTCATTACTACTATATCCTTAAATTATTTCTGTTCTCATTAAAGGGGGATGCTAAAACATGGTTTAATTCTCTTGATCCTCGTTGTGTGCGTAGTCCCCTGGATATGATTTATTACTTCTGTGCTAAATATTTCCCTGCTCATAAGAAACAAGCTGTTTTAAGGGAAATATATAATTTTGTGCAAATTGAAGAAGAGAGTCTCCCACAAGCTTGGGGGGGGGGGCTTCTCCAATTACTTAATGCTTTGCCTGATCATCCTCTCAAGAAAAATGAAATACTTGATATCTTTTATAATGGACTAACCGATGCTTCCAGAGACCACCTGGATAGTTGTGCTGGTTGTGTTTTCAGGGAAAGAACTGTTGATCAAGCTGAATTGCTATTGAATAATATGTTGACTAATGAAAATAATTGGACACTACCTAAATCAACTCCTAAGCCAACTCCGAAGAAAAGAGGTGTTCTATTTCTCAGTCCAGAAGATATGCAAGAGGCAAAGAAATCTATGAAAGAAAAGGGTATTAAAGCTAAAGATGTTAAGAATTTACCTCCTGTTGAAGAAATACATGGCCTTAATATACCACCTATTGAAGAAATACATGGTCTTAATAACCCGACATAGGTAGTAAAGGTTAATTCTCTCTATAGATATGATAAAGTTGAAATCCCGTCTACTAAGTTTGCCAGCCAGTGCTTGGATGAGTTTGATGACTTTATGGCTAAAGAAGAAAATTTCAATGCTTATGTTGGTAGACAATTGAAAAGTAATGTTTATATGATTGGACACTTGAGTGATTATATGTCTAGAGTTAAGGGTGAACTTAAACTCATTAGTAAACATGCTTCTATGGTTACCACTCAAGTAGAACAAGTGCTTAAAGCTCAAAATGATTTGCTCAATGAATTAAATGATAAGAAAAACGATAATGTTGTTAGAGTTATTACTAGAGGGGGTAAAATGACTCAGGAACCTTTGTATCCTAAAGGCTATTTTTGGTGGGGATTTTTGAAATTGGGTAGTTTCCTAAGGTGCTTTGGCTACTTAGGGACGGTTTCTTCTTCGTCAACCACCACCACCATTTCCACATAACCTTGCCCACGATACATTTCGCCAACCCCAAATTAACCCAATTTTGTTTGAGCTTGTTTGAGTTGTGGCTTGTGTCTCCTAAGGTGTTTCGGCTACTTAGGGACGACAACTTCAACTCCGACACGTGTATAGCCCATCATTCCACTTCCGCATTGCCAAGTGCAAACTACCACCGCTTTTCGCTACCACCATTTGACATTTGCCTTTGGAGATTTTGAGTTTGTGGTTTCCATTTCCCAGGGTGTTTCGGCTAACTAGGAATGGGTCGACATCGACAACACCGCCTCTCATCATCGCCATGGACGGTAACCTCGACGACACCATTGTATATTCCCCTTGCAATTGCATTGATAACCCCTAGCCCATTTTATGTCACTTGCCTATCGAGACTAGCCATTTGAGTATTGCCGGCAACGTGAATTGTGCACATTAGTGATCATACTTCCCATAGCATACATACCATATCATCGTGGTGCATATATTGGTATCATATCTCGTGTCACAAGTTTGTTCCCGCATGTACACAATTGCTATCTTGGTTTGTGCATTGTGCAAAAGTGGCCATACAAAAAAAAGAAATAAAGCTTTTAAGCAAAAGAGAGAGAGCAAAGATCTTGTAAGCAAGTGGCCTAGCATCATACCACATTGCACATAAGATTATCATATCCAATCATCTTGGATCACCTTGAGAGAAACATCTGGAACCATACATACATAGCATACTTGGGATCAAAAGTTTAGCCATTTTGCATCTTATAGGTTGTGCACAAGTATCGTATCCGCCATTTGAGCAATCATGCTAGCGTCTCTCTTGAGTTGTGCAACACGAGCGTTTTCCGTGGATTCCACATTTTGTGCTCATTCCTTGGTTGCATGACCCCATTTATCTATCCGTGTGTGTGTTTCCGCGTGCCACATATTGATTTTGGTCTACTTTTTTCGCTTGCGAATTTGTGAATCTCTTTCAACATTATTGACTCTTGCTAACATTTTGAATCAAATTTTTGTGACACTATCCTCACCGAGCTCCACCATAAGCCTTAATTGTGTAGGTGTGAGAACCGACAAGAATTGGTACCAATTGTGCTATTTCCTTGTTACACATTTGAGTGATCATTGATCCATCTTCAACATCGGTCAAGGTACATCTGGTCTAGTTCTTATCTTTCTCCCACTCATATTTGCTCGAGTCTTGTGATTGATAAGCAAGGCATTTCCTCTCCGGTCCTCGACAACCACGACAGCGTGAATAACTACAACACCAAAGCATCCATCTTTGATCTACAACGACAAATGCAAGGCGCACAATCAAGATTGCGAGAGCGCATCAAGAACATCTCCATCGACATTCGTCACTCCGAAGCAAGGAAAATGGACTACATCGACAAGAAGCTTTCCGCACATAAAGAGGAGCAAGATGCAAGGATGGAGGAGATTAGAGCCTTGATCAAGTCTTCTTCCCCTTCGTCATCTTCAAGGCGGCGACATTCAAGCCACAAGTCTTTGGAGCGCGAAAATGATGCAAGCGCAATTCATCCACGTCCACATCTCCGTGATGACCACCATCACAATCGTGTTCAACATCATCATGAAGGGCAAGTCACCTCCAAACAACATGTGCATGACGATGACAAACGACATCTACTACGAGCTCAAGCACGACAACGACATCATCATCATGAAGATGCTCCACAAGTCCCAACAAGCCCTACTTCACACCAAGTCGAAGCTTCATGAGCAAAAGAGAAGACCGCGAGACGAGCACCACCAAGACGGAGCTATGGATACAACCACCTTGGCATCTTCGCCAAGTGCTATCAAGGCATCTTCGCCTTTGGACGTACGACATCTTCGCCTACTTCCCACGAGTACGCCTACAACGACTTCATCAAGTCCAAGGCGACCACCTACAAGTGAGGGCGACACTTCCATCTTCGGAATCCCCTCAAGGAAGATGGCCGAGCATGGGAAATTCCCTTCGGTCATGGAGACGAGCTACGAGGTGCCACATCATATGGGCCTCCCACACCAAGACGGTGTCAAGACGGTCGAGCAATGGCCATCCCCTTCGACTACGGCGACGAGCGCGAACCTCTTCAACAACATGAAGACGGTGCCCATATTGGACTCATACTCCGAGTCAAGCTATGCTACCACACATGGAGACATTTGCACCTACATCTCTCCGACACCCACATATGTCGAGATGCCCCATTTGTCATGTGAGGAGAGCCACCACCCCATGAGTGAGATGAGTGACTCCACCATATATGACATTAAGATCATTTCCTATGAGAGGATGAGTGTGACCACCACTAGCCCCACACATGAGAGCATGCCACACATCCTATGTGAGGTTGAGCGCCATTTGAGTGACTCCACCAACCATATGAGTGAGAGCATCCTTGAGGGAGTGAGTGAGCCACAACACTTAGTGAGTGAGGTAGTTGACACGACACGTGAGGCCACTATGATTTCTAACGACTTAACCTCTACTCCTAGTGAGTTTTCTTCTTTGGTGCTAGGTCTCCTACATGACGACGAGTCTATCCTCGATGAGTCCATCCCTCCAATGGAGACGACGATGGCCATGGTGGACGATGATGCACCCCCCACATGGTTCCATCAAGACGAAGATGACAACGAGTGGATCTTCAACACCTCACCTACAACACATGAGCGACGCTCCAAAGGTAACATAGGTGATGGTGCTTCTCTTGTCCCACTAGTGGACTCTCTTACCATTGATTGCTTGCATGATGTTGATCCACCTATTCCCATGCTTCATGCTAGTGCGACTTCCTCATGTCATGACTTACCTATTTATGATGAATATGATGATGAGCATGTTGAGTTGCCTAGTTGTGATGCTATGCTCCATAGGATATCATGTGAAAATTCTTTTGGTCACATCATGTTTGACAACTCTTTGAACTTGTCCTATGCTATGAGTGAGATCTCCCATGTTGCATCATTTCAATCTCAACATAGTAACTATGCATGCCCCGTTAAAATAAACCCTATTTGCACTTATGGCATAGATGACGAGATGATGGTCATTGGCTTTTGTTTTTCATGTGATAATACTGCCATGCTTCCTTTACATGATTTATGCAATTCATCTCACTACAAAAAAGACACATCCGTGACATTTTGGGCCGAACAATTTTTTTTTCTGTCATACATATGACACTTCTATGACGATAATTGTGACAAAACCCGGTATCATCATAGATGTGGTGGGCTCCTACTTCTATGACAAAAAATCATGACAGAAAATGGGCTTTTCGTCCTGGGCGGGCCGGAGGCGCAGCTGCATGAAATTCTTTGGGCCGTCCATGATGGAAAAAACCATGGTAGAAGCGAGGGGGAGGAAAATTTCGGGGAGTTCCCGGTTACAGTGGGAGGTCGGGAGCCGAGCGATGCACGTTTCTCTCGTACACGGACGCACGTGTGTGTGAGGCGTTGGCTCTAATTGAACCCGAGCGAGGCATTGGGCCCCGAGCGATTGCACTGCGGGCTACGCGTTACTGAACCCGAGCGATCGATCGATGGCTGTTAACTAAACCCGATCGAGCGATTCCTTCGCTACTGCTGCTAACTGAAGCTGATCGATTGGATGAATAGTGAG
>NC_041393.1:386508920-386532125 GCF_002162155.2 Triticum dicoccoides | reverse complement strand
AGGACCCCGTGGTGTGGTGGAGGGCTGGATGAACAATAGACGGTGGAGGAGTGCCCGTGGAGGGGTGGTTGAAAAGGACCCCGTGGTGTGGAGGGTTGGATGAACAGTAGACGGTGGAGGGGTCCTCATGGAGGGGTGGTTGAACAGGACCCCGTGGTGTGGAGGGCTGGATGAACAGTAGACGGTGGAGGGGTGCCCATGGAGGGGTGGTTGAATAGTAGCCGGTAGAGTAGCGCGCGGTGGAGGCTAGATGAACAGGAGCCCGTGGAGGCTGCAGGAGGTCGACGGGAGCCCGTGGAGACTGGAGGAGGTCGACGGTGGAGATGAAAAGTATCTCGTGGAGTCTCGTTTTGCGGTACGCCACACCCCTCCCGATGAACAGGACCCCTGTTTTGACCGTAGCGCTCCAACACAAGTCAGTTTCGTCCGTTTTGCGGTACGCCACACCCCTCCCGATCAACATGACCCCCGTTTCGACCATAGGAGGTCCGTTTCGTCCGTTTTGCGGTACACCACACCCCTCCCGATCAACAGGACCCTCGTTTCGACCGCAGGAGGTTCGTTTCCTCCGTTTTACGGTACGCTAGGCCCCTCCCAATCAACAAGATCCTATTTCGAACGTGGTCGGTCGAACACAAGGCCGTTTCCTCCGTTGTGCGGTACGCCAGGCCTTGTTTCCATTGCCTGTTCCGTCCAAGCCCTCCTGATGAACACGACGACGCATTCCGTTCCGACCCAGCCGGTTGGCTCCCACGCGTTCCGTTGCCTCCCGATGAACACGACGCATTCCGTTGCCTCCCCATGAACACGACGCATTCCGTTGCCTCCCCATGAACACGACGCATTCCGTTGCCTCCCCATGAACACGACGACGACATAGTTTCTCCATTCCGAACCAGCCATGTACACAAGCCCTGGCCGTACGTATGCGCGAGTAGGCGTTCTAGACCCTGCCCGTATGCACGTACGTGGCCATATTTTCTTTCTTGCACCCTCGCCGCTGTACGTACGTGTACATGCTACGTGCGCGCCTCTACTACAACACGTGTGCGCCTCTACAACGACCAGTATGTACGTACACGTTCGCGACCAAAATGACAACGCTACGTACGCTTCGACCAGGTGGGTCCCGACTGTCAGGCACTTCCTTGCGTGCGAAGATGTAGCTGGTGGGTCCCAGCAGTCAGTGGGGGAATCCTTTTTTTTGCCTGGACGCACTTCCTTGCGTGCGAAGGTGCAGCTGCTGGGTCCCAGCAGTCAGGGGGGCGAATCGTTTTTTTGCCCGGACGCACTTCCTTGCGTGCGAAGGTGTAGCTGGTGGGTCCCAGCAGTCGGGGGGTGAATCATTTTTTTTTCGGACGCACTTCCTTGCGTGCGAAGATGTAGCTGGTGGGCCCCAGCAGTCAGGGGGCGAATCGTTTTTTTTCGGACGCACTTCCTTGCGTGCGAAGGTGTAGCTCGTGGGTCGCAGCAGTTAGGGGGCGAATCATTTTTTTCGTGAAATACGGTGGCCTGTCCGATGGGTCCCGCTGTCAAGTGGAGCAATAATTATTTTGCGAGTAATAAGGAGGCACTTCCTTGCGGTTGCCGTGGACCCAGCTATCAGCCTCTCCATGTACAGTCCACGTCCGATGGAAGTCGTTCCTTGACCATGTTGACCACGCCGCGCCGAGAGCACCACGGCGGTGGACGACGACGAGGCCTAGGAAGGGGACAACGCGGAGCCGGGGAAGACGCGGCAGTGGATGCACACGCGGAGAGGAGTACGAGGGTTCACTGGTTCGGCTGCGCAGCCGTCGCCGCAGAATAACAGGGGGTGTGGGTGAGTGGAGGGATGGTCTGGCCAGCGGTGGGAGTAGTAGGGGGCGGTGAGGCCTCTGCGGCAGCACAACCGGCCACGGGAGGCAGGAGCAGGCGGCACGACCGGCGCTGCTTTGGGCGGCTGGAGCAAGAAGACCAGAGGATGAAGAAGCACGATGGCCGTTGGATGGACATCGTATGGTCACTACAGCTAGAATCGTTTATATTGACTAAGTTGACAAAGCCCTTGGTACGTCAACTTAGTAGGCCCACAGGTCAGCTTCCGAAATGGTGCGCCCCAGATGTCAGGGGGAGGAATCATTTTTTGGGCGGGTGAAGCTAGAATATCCGAGATTGAAGAATAAGCACGACATCCGTTAGATGGACACCCAACGGCCACTGCTGCTAGAACCGTGTGTTGACTATAAGTTGACAAAGCCTTGCACACGCATCAACTCTGTTTTTTAGGGGACGCGTCAACTTAGTAAGGCCAGAAGTGTGTGGCAGAGAAATTATAGCCCATTTGAGATTTGTAAGAATGTGTAGCCCATTTTTGAATTCTAATGGAATTTACTACAGCCCATTTATAGTTTGTTAAAAGTACAACCCATTTCAACCAACCGTTCAAAACAGAACTCAATAAAATTTCCCACATTTTGATGGGATCTGAAATATTTTTATCTCGAAATTTCTAGTCAGATTAAATACAATTTCAATATAAATTTATATTACGTAAAAATCCAACGAAACATTGCGCTCGCAACAATTAATGAAATTAAAATTTTCAATATCCAAAAATAATAATTTATAAAGTAATCACGTGTTTGGTGCATTTTTTATAGTTACTACCCAGTTTTTATAGTTACATCCCATTTATTATTTCTTAAAGCCCATTTTCTTGTTAAGCCTAATGCATCCCTCCTAGGAAAGATTTGCAGCCCAGCGGGGCGGAGAATAACAACTTGACCTTGCCTGGGTATTCCTGAAAAAAGTATAGCTGGGCTAGCCATTTTCAGCTTGAAAAAAATTAATATTTGGGCTGGGTATCTGGCCTGGGCTAGACGGAGCATAGCTCGCCCAGTTAATACCTGCAGCGATGTTTTCGTTGTTGTTCAAAGGAGAAAAATTAATATCTGGGCTAAACATCGAAAAACTCTGCAGTGCTCACACCTCAAAAACACAAATACTACTCGAGCTGCTTGGTCCCAGCTGTCGGCCGCTTCTTGTGCAATTCTCTCGTTTATTGACTACTCCAGGAGGTTGACAATGGTGTGGGACCGTGATGTCAGGAAACCAAGAGGAAGCAAAATAAATTATAGTTATATATATATATATAATAATAAGGAGGCACTTGCGTACGTGAGGCTATGGACCTGGTGGGTCCCTATTGTCATCCTCTCCAAGTAAAGTCATCTCCTCGCCCGCGCGCGCTTTCCGCCCGAAATAGTCAGCGCCGCCCGCCCCGCTTCCCGGTGCAGGCAATTGCTCCGCCTTCAAATGACACAACTGCCGTCTGTCTGTCCGTCTACCGCCCACATTAATGATACGCGGTTGCCGATGCGGCTACTCCGGTGCCACACGTCCGTCCCTCCGCCCGCCCACCATTGCTATATAAACTGTTGCGCGGGCCATAGCCGCAGTCATCCGCATCCGTTCCCTTTCTCCTGTCCACACCACTACTGCCCACCATGGATTCCTCGCGCTCCAGTGCTCTTCAGGACGGGCGGACGATGGACCACAAGTAGATGGCAACCATTGCTGCTGACTGGCTGGCCGGCAGGCAGCCGGAGGACGACGACGTCCCAATGGAGAACATGGTAGTTGACGATCCGGTGCCAACCCCCTCCTCCGTGCCATCCTCGTCGGTGCATTGCACCATGACCATCGGCGAGGCCCATGCCCAATATATTGACAGGGTGAGGCAGATGCGTGAGGAGCAGTTCCGGGAGGCACAGGCCGACGCCGCCTACAACCACCATCTCCTCCAAGAGCACCTGCAGGCGGAGGAGCAGATCACCGCGGAGCGGGCGGAGCAGGAGGCGCTGCTCGACTCGTACTGCTCCGCCCGCAAGGGCCGCCTCGAGCGCTGGCGGTACCGCATGCGGGTGGCGGAGGCTGCAGCTGCCTACAAAGAGGCTAGCAAAGAGGGCGATGAAGCAGGCGAGGCGCTGTTTTGCGAGACCATGGACGTGGCAGAGGACAATGCCGGCTTCGACGAGTCCCCGCTCTGCTGGTGTCGACGAGGCCCTGCTCCACCGAGGCCTCGCGGCGCCAACAACAAGGCAGAGGACACCGCTGGCTCCGCCTAGGACCCGCCCCGCCAACAACGAGGCAGAGGACATCGCCGGCTCATCCGAGGCCCCACCCTGCCGGCAACGTGGGGGAGGATTTCCACCGCTCCGCTGAGGCGCCGCCCGCCGGCAACGAGACAGAGGACATCACCGGCTCCGCCGAGGCCCCGCCCCGCTGCCAACGAGGCCGCGCCACACAGAAAATGAGGAAGAGTAGAACACGGTAGGTCACCGCCGCTCGGGTCCAAGTAAGGCCACCGCTGCTACCGTCCGGTTGAAGCCAAGCTAGGAGGGTTGACCATTGCCGGCCAGTTAGCTTCTTGACGGCGACGTGGAGTCGGAGAGCTGCGCTGGAGAAGAACGCTGCTTCTACTTAACTGCTGGTGCAGTTGGCTGACTGACACGTGGGCCCAATAGGCCACATGTCAGTTACGCAACTGCACCTGCAGTTAAGTCATTGAAGCTTCTGTTCGGCTCAGTGGGACACAGGTGGGTAGCTTCGGTTAATTAATTATACCTCCAGCGCACCCCTTTTTAGTTGAAGAATGTATGAAATGTAATGAAATCCGGCATGTTTATATGAAATCCGACCGTGTATTAATGAATTTATTTTGATTAGTTCAAATTCCTGTATCACTGGCATTGGATGAACATGCAAAACAATACGTACTAGCATTATTCCCAGGGTGATCACCTCGTTTGCAGCAGTTTCACATGTACTCCCTCCGGTCCTTTCTAGTCTGCATACAAGTTTTGTCTGTAGTCAAAGTATCTCTACTTTGACCAATCTTATACAAAAAAGTATGCACTTTCACAATATGCGAAGTAAAAAGGAACAGAAGGAGTACAAAGAGTTTGAGC
This sequence comes from Triticum dicoccoides, assembly GCF_002162155.2. Taxonomy (NCBI): domain Eukaryota; kingdom Viridiplantae; phylum Streptophyta; class Magnoliopsida; order Poales; family Poaceae; genus Triticum; species Triticum dicoccoides. The sequence continues at coordinate 386,527,173 of NC_041393.1, read as the reverse complement.
AGCTTTTTAGCGTTTCTGTACATTGCAATCAAACACACATGCCAGGCAATTCATAGAGAACATTCAAAACAATCGATGATTATGCATCTCAGTGACTCACATGTCAGAGGCAATATTTACTTCACAATTAAAGAATAAAGAAAAAATTGATCGACGCTGCTGACAGCAAAGGCCGTCCCATTCGAAAATATCAAACGCATGTCTTGCTAAAATCAATGAGAAAAATTTGACAAGGTTGTCCCATTCCAAAATATCAAATGCCTATGATTGTGGAATGGGTAGGGTTTGCCATCAGTTCGGACCTTGACATGGCACCTCGTGCTAAATAAACCAGTTGTTCTTTTTGTGCAGTTCCACCAAAATCAACCAAATTCGCGCGTAGCTTTTATGATTTCACCCTTATATGTTGCAATGCCTTGAACTTATCGGCACTTCCTTTCTTGTGCTAGAAATGAATGATTCGATGTATTCATGAACATTTTGTGCAGTTCCCATTGTAATCAAGCTGAGCACCCCTGTTTGCACAAATACAAAAAAGTGATTAGTATAAAGCAAACTGTACTATGATTTGACAGTTTCAATAGGCACATACATGGTCCATGTAGAGCACACTTTTAGAAAAATGGAACTTACCAGAAAGAATCCTAGAACAACATTGTACTCACGCATCACAGCAAAAAAATGGATATTTGTCAGTCCTTCTGAGCTGAAGTTAGTTTGGTCTTGTGGGGAGTAATGTAACCATCCTTCAACTGCTCCTTCTGATGAGAAGATAGACAGGGCTTCTTCATCCTGGCATAATCGGAACTAGTCACTTCACGTACTCCATATTCTTCTTCAAAGGAAGATGATCCTTTTGTGCAAAGACAAGAGGACTACTAAATGCTAGCATCCTTGTTTGCTCAAAAAAAGGAAAGGAAATATTTAAAATAGCACAGATGAAGCACTTCTCAAGGACAATACCACTTTTTCATGACAGCATCTAAACAGTAGCACAACACCAATAGAGATGACAAAGCTCAATCATATGGATGAAATCAGTGGGCGAGTACCAACCTTTGTGAGGAGGCTGATTGTGTAGAGCATACAGATGAAGCACTTCTCCGGAACCATCTGTTGCTATCTACGGGGGTGGCCATGCTTACTATATACTCCTCGATTAGTTTAATGTTTCCAACATCTTCTTGTGCAGTTCCACTAAAATATATGGTATCTTCAAAGAAGATCCTTGTTTGCACAAGTAGAGATAATTACGTATGGCGTCAAATCAGTGGCAAAACAATTGCTCGTTCCAGCCATAGCAATAAATTAAGATGCAAAACTATATCATTACTTGTGCCATCACAGTTCCAGTGCTTCATTACAGCACCGGGAGTTGATTTTTGTTTTTCTTCCACTTGTTCTTCCCCTTCATAACTTGGTTCAATAATAGACAAGCTTCGCCTTCAATGTAAGATTTGGCATGTCAATTAGGGAGCACAAGTATAGTACTAAACTTAATTTTCTGATGAAAGTGGAAAAATACAGGCCAGCAGTTGTGAAATATCCTTATCTTACCTCAATGGGATATTACGGTGCACATATAGATTGGAAGTCTTGTCTCCAATTGTGCAGTTCACTAAAATCAAGCAACATTATCATACAAGTAGCACAACATATGAGATCATCGTGGAACATGTGGGAGCTAACATGGGCATCCAGATCCCGCTGTTGGTTATTGACCGGAGAACGTCTCGGTCATGTCTGCATGATTCCCGAACCCGTAGGGTCTACACACTTAAGGTTCGATGACGCTAGGGTTATAAAGGAAGTTTGTATGTGGTTACCGAATGTTGTTCGGAGTCCCGGATGAGATCCCGGATGTCACGAGGAGTTCCGGAATGGTCTGGAGGTAAAGATTTACATATGGGAAGTCCTGTTTTGGTCACCGGAAAAGTTTCGGGTTTTTTCGGTAACGTACCGGGACCACCGGGAGGGTCCCGGGGGTCCACCAAGTGGGGCCACCAACCCCGAAGGGCTGCATGGGCCAAGTGTGGGAGGGGACCAGCCCCAGGTGGGCTGGTGCGCCCCCCACAGGGCCCAAGGCGCAGGTAAGTGGGGAAGGGGGGCAAACCCTAGGGCAGATGGGCCCTAAGGCCCACCCTAGGTGCGCCTCCCCCCTCTCCCCTTCTGGCCGCCACCCAGATGGGATCTGGGGGCTGCCGCCACCCCTGGGGAGGGAACCCTAGAGGGGGCGCAGCCCCCTCCCCTTCCCCTATAAATACTTGAGGTCTGGGGGCTGCCCAACACACGAGAACCTCTCCCTCTTGGCGCAGCCCTACCTGTCTTACTCCTCCTCTCCCGCGGTGCTTGGCGAAGCCCTGCAGGATTGCCACGCTCCTCCACCACCACCACGCCGTTGTGCTGCTGCTGGATGGAGTCTTCCTCAACCTCTCCCTCTCTCCTTGCTGGATCAAGGCGTGGGAGATGTCACCGGGCTGTACGTGTGTTGAACGCGGAGGTGCCATCCGTTCGGCACTAGGATCTCCGGTGATTTGGATCACGACGAGTACGACTCCTTCAACCTCGTTCTCTTGAACGCTTCCGCTTAGAGATCTACAAGGGTATGTAGATGCACTCTCCTTCCCCTCGTTGATGGTTTCTCCATAGATAGATCTTGGTGACACGTAGGAAAATTTTGAATTTCTGCTACGTTCCCCAATAGTGGTATCAGAGCTAGGTCTATTGCGTAGATTCTTTGCATGAGTAGAACACAAAGTAGTTGTGGGCGTTGATTTTGTTCAATATGCTTACCGTTACTAGTCCAATCTTGTATCGACGGTATTGTGGGATGAAGCGGCCCGGACCGACCTTATACGTACTCTTACGTGAGACAGGTTCCACCGATTGACATGCACTTGGTGCATAAGGTGGCTAGCGGGTGCCAGTCTCTCCCACTTTAGTCGGAACGGATTCGATGAAAAGGGTCCTTATGAAGGGTAAATAGCAATTGGCATATCACGTTGTGGTTTTGCGTAGGTAAGAAACATTCTTGCTAGAAACCCATAGCAGCCACGTAAAACATGCAAACAACAATTAGAGGACGTCTAACTTGTTTTTGCAGGGTATGCTATGTGATGTGATATGGCCAAGAAGAATGTGATGAATGATATGTGATGTATGAGATTGATCATGTTCTTGTAATAGGAATCACGACTTGCATGTCGATGAGTATGACAACCAGCAGGAGCCATAGGAGTTGTCTTTATTTATTGCATGACATGCGTGTCATTGAACCACGCCATGTAATTACTTTACTTTATTGCTAACTGGTAGCCATAGCAGTAGAAGTAATAAGTTGGAGAGACAACTTCATGGAGACATGATGATGGAGATCATGATGATGGAGATCATGGTGTCATGCCGGTGACGATGATGATCATGGAGCCCCGAAGATGGAGATCAAAAGGAGCAAAATGATATTGGCCATATCATGTCACTATTTGATTGCATGTGGTGTTTATCATGTTTATGCATCTTATTTGCTTAGAACGACGGTAGTAAATAAGATGACCCCTCATTAAAATTTCAAGAAAGTGTTCCCCCTAACTGTGCACCGTTGCGAAAGTTCGTCGTTTCGAAGCACCACGTGATGATCGGGTGTGATAGATTCTTACGTTCACATACAACGGGTGTAAGCCAGATTTACACACGCGAAACACTTAGGTTAACTTGATGAGCCTAGCATGTACAGACATGGCCTCGGAACACAAGAGACCAAAAGGTCGAGCATGAGTCGTATAGTAGATACGATCAACATGAAGATGTTCACCGATGATGACTAGTCCATCTCACGTGATGATCGGACACGACCTAGTTGACTCGGATCATGTAATCACTTAGATGACTAGAGGGATGTCTATCTGAGTGGGAGTTCATAAGATGAACTTAATTATCCTGAACATAGTCAAAAGATCTTTGCAAATTATGTCGTAAGCTCGCGCTTTAGTTCCACTGTTTAGATATGTTCCTAGAGAAAAATATAGTTGAAAGTTGACAGTAGCGATTATGCGGACAGAAGAAAGCTTATGTCCTTAATGCACCGCTCAGTGTGCTGAACCCCAAACGTCGTCTATGGATGTTGCGAACATCAGACATACACGTTTTCATAACTACGTGATAGTTCAGTTAAATGGTTTAGAGTTGACGCACCAAAGACGTTTTTCGAAACGTCGCGGAACATATGAGATGTTTCGAGGGCTGAAATTGGGATTTCAGGCTCGTGCCCACGTCAAGAGGTATAAGACCTCCGACGATTTTCTTAGCCTGCAAACTAAGGGAAAAAAGCTCAATCGTTGAGCTTGTGCTCAGATTGTCTGAAGTGCAACAATCACTTGAATCGAGTGGGAGTTGATCTTCCAGATGAGATAGTGATGTTTCTCCAAAGTCATTGCCACCAAGCTGCTAGAGCTTCGTGATGAACTATAACATATCAGGGATAGATATGATGATCCTTGAGGTATTCGTGATGTTTGACACCGCGAAAGTAGAAATCAAGAAGGAGCATCAATTGTTGATGGTTGGTGAAACCACTAGTTTCAAGAAGGGCAAGGGCAAGAAGGGACACTTCATGAAATGGCAAATCAGTTGCTGCTCCAGTGAAGAAACCCAAGGTTGAACCCAAACCCGAGACTGAGTGCTTCTGTAATAAGGGGAACAACCACTGGAGTAGATACTTGGTAGATAAGAAGGCTAGCAAGGTCTATAGAAGAATATTGGATATACTTATGTTAATGTGTACTTTACTAGTACTCCTAGTAGCACCAGGGTATTAGATACCGGTTCGGTTGCTAAGTGTTAGTAACTCGAAATAAAAGCTACGAAATAAACGGAGACTAGCTAAAGGTGAGCTGACGATACGTGTTGGAAGTGTTTCCAAGGTTGATGTGATCAAGCATCGCACGCTCCCTCTACCATCGAGATTGGTGTTAAACCTAAATAATTGTTATTTGGTGTTTGCGTTGAGCATATACATGATTGGATTATGTCTGTCGCAATACGGTTATTCATTTAAGGAGAATAATGGTTACTCTGTTTATTTGAATAATACCTTCAATGGTCTAGCACCTAAAAGGAATGGTTTATTGAATCTCGATCGTAGTGATACACATTTTCATGCCAAAAGATATAAGATAGTAATGATAGTACCACTTACTTGTGGCACTGCCATGTAAGTCATATTGGTATAAAACACATGAAGAAGCTCCATGTTGATGGATCTTTGGACTCACTCGTTTTTGAAAAGTTTGAGACATGCGAACCATGTCTATTGGTGTATACGCATGAAGAAACTCCATGCAGATGGATAGTTTGGACTCACTTGATTTTGAATCACTTGAGATATGCAAATCATACCACATGGGCAAGATGACTAAAAAGCCTTGTTTCAGTAAGATGGAACAAGGTAGCAACTTGTTGGAAGTAACACATTTTGATGTGTGCAGTCCAATGAGTGCTGAGGCACGCAGTGAATATCGTTATGTTCTTACTTCACGGATGATTTGAGTAGATACTGAGTATATTTACTTGATGACACACAAGTCTGAATTATTGAATGGTTCAAGTAATTTTAGAGTGAAGTTGAAGATCATCGTGACAAGAGGATAAAATGTCTATGATATGATCATAGAGATGAGTATCTGAGTTACGAGTTTTGGCACGCAATTAAGACATTGTGGAAATTGTTTCACAATTAATACCGCCTGGAACACCATAGTGTGATGGTGTATCCGAACATCATGGTTGCACCCTATTGGAGATGGTGCGTACCATGATGTCTCTTATCGAATTACCACTGTCGCTCATGGGTTAGGCATTAGAGACAACCACACTCACTTTAATAGGGCACCATGTAATTCCGTTGAGACGACACCGTTTGAACTGTGGTTTGGAGAAACCTAAGTTGTCGTTTCTTAAAAGTTTGGGGCTACGACGCTTATGTGAAAAAGTTTCAAGTTGATAAGCTCGAACCCAAAGCGGATAAAATGCATCTTCATAGGACACCCAAAACAGTTGGGTATACCTCCTAATTCCGATCCGAAAGCAATAGGGATCGTTTCTTGAATCGGGTCCTTTCTCGAGAAAAGTTTCTCTCAAAAGAATTGAGTGGGAGGATGGTCGAGACTTGATGAGGTTATTGAACCATCACTTCAACCAGTGTGTAGCAGGGCACAGAAGTTGTTCATGTGGCACCTACACCAATTGAAGTGGAAGCTGATGATAATGATCATGATGCTTCGGATCAAGTCACTACCGAACCTCGTAGGACGACAAGGACGCGTACTGCTTCGGAGTGGTACTGTAATCCTGTCTTGGAGGTCATGTTGCTAGACAACAATGAACCTACGAGCTATGGAGAAGCGATGGTGGGCCCGGATTCTGACGAATGGCTCGAGGCCATAAAATCCGAGAAAGGATCCATGACTTTGGAAGAAATACTTGATGGTCGTAAGGCCGTTGGGTACAGATGGATTTTAAAAGGAAGACATACAATGATGGTAAGAATCACCATTAAGGAAGCTCGACTTGTCGTTAAGATGTTTTCCGACAAGTTCAAGGAGTTGACTACGGTGAGGCTTTCTCACTCGTGGCGATGCTAAGAGTCTGTTGGAAATAGATTAGCAGTTACTGCATTATTTATGAAATCTTGCAGATAGAATGTCAAAACATTGTTTCCTCGAAAGTTTTCTTGAGGAAAGGTTGTATGTGATACAACCAGAAGGTTTTGACAATCCTGAAGAACGCTAACAAATATGCAAAACTCCAGCAATCCTTCTAAGGACTGGAGTTAGCATCTCGGAGTTGGAATGTACGCTTTGATGAGATGATCAAAGATTTTGCGTTTATACAAAAGTTTATGAGAAACTTGTATTTCCAAAGAAGTGAGTGGGAGCATTATAGAATTTCTGATGAGTATATGTTGTTGACATATTGTTGACCAGAAATGATGTAGAATTTCGGGAAAGCATATAGGGTTATTTGAAAAGTGTTTTTCAATGGAAGACCTAGATTAAGCTACTTGAACATTGAGCATCAAGATCTATGAGGATAGATCAAAAATGCTTAATAGTACTTTCAAATGAGCACATACCTTGACATGATCTTGAAGGTGTTCAAGATGGATCAGTCAAAGAAGGAGTTCTTGCCTGAGTTGTAAGGTATGAAGTTAAGAGTTAAAGCTCAACCACGGCAGAAGAGAGACAAAGGACGAAGGTCGCCCCCTATGCTTCAGACGTAGGGTCTATAGTATGCTATGCTGTGTACCGCACCGTAGTGTGCCTTGCCATGAGTCAGTCAAGGGGTACAAGAATGATCCAGAAATGGGGATCATTGGATAACGGTCAAAAATTGTCCTTGGAGTAAATAAGGACATGTTTCTCGATTATGGAGGTGATAAAGAGTTCGGCGTAAAGGGTTACGTCGATGCAAGCTTTAACACCTATCCGAATGACTCTGAGTAGCAAACCGGATACGTATAGTGGAGCAACCATTTGGAATAGCTTCAAGTGGAGCGTGGAAGCAGCATTTACAATATGACATAGAGAATTGCAAAGTACATACGGATCTGAATACTGTAGACCCGTTGACTAAAACTTCTCTCACAAGGAAAACATGATCAAACCCCAGAACTCATTGAGTCTTAATCACATGGTGATGTGAACTAGTTTAGTGACACTAGTAAACTCTTTGGATGTTGGTCACATGGCGATGTGACCTATCAGTGTTAATCACATAGCAATGTGAACTAGATTATTGACTCTAGTGCAAGTGGGAGACTGTTGGAAATATGCCCTAGAGGCAATAATAGATTGGTTATTATTATTATATTTCCTTGTTCATGATAATCGTTTATTATCCATGCTATAATTGTATTGATAGGAAACTCAGATACATGTGTGGGTACATAGACAACACCATGTCCCTAGTAAGCCTCTAATTGACTAGCTCGTTGATCAACAGATGGTCACAGTTTCCTGACCATGGACATTGGATGTCGTTGATAATGGGATCACATCATTAGGAGAATGATGTGATGGACAAGACCCAATCCTAAGCCTAGCACAAAGATCGTAGTTCGTATGCTAAAGCTTTTCTAATGTCAAGTATCATTTCCTTAGACCATGAGATTGTGCAACTCCCGGATACCGTAAGAATGCTTTGGGTGTACCAAACATCGCAACGTAACTGGGTGACTATAAAGGTGCACTACAGGTATCTCCGAAAGTGTCTGTTGGGTTGGCACGAATCAAGACTGGGATTTGTCACTCCGTGTAAACGGAGAGGTATCTCTGGGCCCACTCGGTAGGACATCATCATAATGTGCACAATGTGACCAAGGGGTTGATCATGGGATGATGTGTTACGGAACGAGTAAAGAGACTTGCCGGTAACGAGATTGAACAAGGTATCGGGATACCGACGATCGAATCTCGGGCAAGTACAATACCGCTAGACAAAGGGAATTGTATACGGGATCGATTGAGTCCTTGACATCGTGGTTCATCCGATGAGATCATCGTGGAACATGTGGGAGCTAACATGGGTATCCAGATCCCGCTGTTGGTTATTGACCGGAGAACGTCTCGGTCATGTCTGCATGATTCCCGAACCCGTAGGGTCTACACACTTAAGGTTCGATGACGCTAGGGTTATAAAGGAAGTTTGTATGTGGTTACCGAATGTTGTTCGGAGTCCCGGATGAGATCCCGGACGTCACGAGGAGTTCCGGAATGGTCTGGAGGTAAAGATTTACATATGGGAAGTCCTGTTTTGGTCACCGGAAAAGTTTCGGGTTTTTTCGGTAACGTACCGGGACCACCGGGAGGGTCCCGGGGGTCCACCAAGTGGGGCCACCAACCCCGAAGGGCTGCATGGGCCAAGTGTGGGAGGGGACCAGCCCCAGGTGGGCTGGTGCGCCCCCCCACAGGGCCCAAGGCGCAGGTAAGTGGGGAAGGGGGGCAAACCCTAGGGCAGATGGGCCCTAAGGCCCACCCTAGGTGCGCCTCCCCCCTCTCCCCTTCTGGCCGCCACCCAGATGGGATCTGGGGGCTGCCGCCACCCCTGGGGAGGGAACCCTAGAGGGGGCGCAGCCCCCTCCCCTTCCCCTATAAATACTTGAGGTCTGGGGGCTGCCCAACACACGAGAACCTCCCCCTCTTGGCGCAGCCCTACCTGTCTTACTCCTCCTCTCCCGCGGTGCTTGGCGAAGCCCTGCAGGATTGCCACGCTCCTCCACCACCACCACGCCGTTGTGCTGCTGCTGGATGGAGTCTTCCTCAACCTCTCCCTCTCTCCTTGCTGGATCAAGGCGTGGGAGACGTCACCGGGCTGTACGTGTGTTGAACGCGGAGGTGCCGTCCGTTCGGCACTAGGATCTCCGGTGATTTGGATCACGGCGAGTACGACTCCTTCAACCTCGTTCTCTTGAACGCTTCCGCTTAGCGATCTACAAGGGTATGTAGATGCACTCTCCTTCCCCTCGTTGCTGGTTTCTCCATAGATAGATCTTGGTGACACGTAGGAAAATTTTGAATTTCTGCTATGTTCCCCAACAACATGGTCTTTTAGCATGTCATTTAATAACCTCTAATCCATGTTTAGTCTCTGGAACCAAGAAGGTAGGGACTAGGGAGGTTTTAACCAAATAGGGCCTTAGATTAACAACAGCTAATGAGTTGCATGGGACAGTGGATGCACCAGCACCATGTGCATCTATCGATGTACTATGTTCATGCACAGTCTGTCGCAACAAAGAACAAACAACCAAGGAGCATATTTGTGTTGGTCCCAGTTTTGTTATCTTTAGAAACCTTTCCCTATGTGAGCACAGCAAATCTAGTCCTCCTCAAACTCTACAGCCTTGTCCCTTCCTTTCCTTTTTGAACTAGTACTTTCGCCCCTTCCTTTCCTCTTTGAACCACGTCCTAGATTTATGCGATACAACTTTCCCCACTACTTTCCCACATTCCTTTCCTCTTTGAACCACGTCCTAGATTCATGCTATACAACTTCCCCCCTCCATTTCCTCTTTGAACCACATCCTAGATTCATGCTATATACTCCCTCTGTCTCAAAATATGAAAATGTTTTTAACACTACACTAGTGTCAAAAACGTTTTTATATTATGGGACGGAGGGAGTACAACTTTTCCCACTACTTTCACACACTCCTTTCCTCTTTGAACCACGTCCTAGATTCATGGTATACATGCAGCTAGAGCAATGCATGTGAAGTAAGTAAATTATACCTTAAGGTTCTTGGGGCGTGGTTCTGTGGGCGACGGGACGACGGTGAAGAAGAAGGGGTCGGAGGCCCTCCCACGCCGCCGATGGGTGGAAAGTGAACAGCTGCGCTGGTAGTGGATTCCCTTCCTCGCCGATGGTGACAGCGTTAAGCCTCCTTCCCTTCCCGTTGGACGGATCCTGCCGGCTCTTTGAGCAGCTGTGAGGGGAGAGAGAGGCCATTGAAGTCTTGTTTAGATCTGGAGAGGGCGAGAGAGTGTGAAGAGAGCAACTACAAGCGCTGAGGCTCCAGCAGGAGAGGGCGAGAGAGTGTGAAGAGAGCAACTACAAGCGCTGAGGCTTCAGCGTGTATATATATACTGGAGAGAGAGTGTGAAGCGTGCAAACCCTAGAAAACATTTTGACCAGTCAAAGAATCCTCCTGGCAAAAATTATGCTCAGGTGTAGTTATCGAACCCGAGACCTCAAGTTTGATGAGCGAACAGGCTAACCAGCTACACAACCCTCCCGTTATGTTCAACGAGAGGAAAATAACCTTTTATACATTCCTGCATTCGTGTGACAAGCATGCCGTGTTTTTTTTTGTGTGTGTGGGAGTCATTGGGATTTCAATCATAATCGTGTCATGTGGCTTTGGTGGTAAGACTATCCACAGTGGTGCAGAAATAATGCAGCCTTAGTCACCTTACCTCTCTCCACGTAGTATGTTGGGTCCCACCAGTCAGAGGGTGAAACAAACAAATTAATAAGAAAAATTAAAAGTGCCAGCGGTGTATCTTACCTCACACATCTCGCTACTGCTCGGGAACACTGTCCAATTGATCCCTCTGTTCGCTCACGTACTATTTTAAGTGAATCCTTATTATAACATGCACACAAATTTTGGGCACTTGTATTCAACTTAAGTCAGTTTGCCACCGTATCTCGTATACTTACTACTCCCTCCGTCTAGGTGTGATAAGTCACGTTAGAAGGTGCAACGGGACCAAGGTGCGTGTGTGTGCGTGTGTGTGTTTAACAACATGTGTGTCTTAGAGAGTGCGACAGATCGACCTACTCCTACAGAGAGATGGTGTGTAGTGTACGATTTTACACTACTAGGGAAAACCTTATACACAGAACTTTAGCAGTAGCGTGGGTCAAAAAAGCGCGCTGGTGCTAATTAGCAGTAGCGCGCCTGAGGAAACCGCGCAGCAGATAAAGATCTAGCAGTAGCGCGTCTGGCTGTAAACACGTTACTACTAAAATTCCCACGGCTTAGCTGATAGGCTACACATAGTAGTAGCGATCTATGACGAACCGCGCTACCGCTACTTTATTTGTAGCAGCGCGTTTTCATATAAACTCGCTACTGCTAAAGGTTATAAAATTAAATGGAAAGAAAATGGAAAGGTAATTGAAAATGAAAGAAATAGAATAAGGTGAAAGGAAAAAAATGTGAAGAAAACTAAATGAAAAAGGGGAAAAAAGAGAAAGGAGTAGCAATAGCGTGTATCACAGAACGCGCTGTAGCTAAGATAGAAGTAGCGCTTTTCCTGGAACGCGCTACTGCTACTTCTGACTTAACCACGGGGTTCGTCCTTCCTCACGCGGCCACTTCCCCCAAATCCAACTCTCTCCACTCTCGCCGCCGCCGTCGCCCGTCGGCCGCCGCCATCGCCCGTCGGCCGCGCCGCGCTCTCCGCACCCTCTATGCCGCCCTGGCCCCAGATTCAACGCCGCCCCCGCCCCCGACCTCAACGCCGCCCCGGACGCCGCCCCGACCCCGACTTTGACGCCGGCCGCCATCCGCCGCACGCCCGAGCCCTGACCCCGACCTTGACGCCGCCCTGCCCCTCCCTCGTCGTAGGCACCCGAGGTGAGCACGCCCGCTCCTCCCTCTCCCCTACCTCTGCCTAGGGTTTTGTTTATATTTTAGTTGCATCAAATTAGTTAGGGTTCATGTAAGAGTGGAAAAAAATCGGATGCGGATGCGGCTCAAATGAGTTAGGGTTCATGTAAGGGTGAAAACGAATCAAATTTCTAAGATGAATCATAAAACAAGTAAAATTTGACCACTTATTTCACTTTATAGTTGGATAATTGAAATATCCGCTACTACTTTCCACCCCTATAGGTTCATCAAATTAGATGGTAATTAGGGCAGTAGTTCCTAGGTACTAATTAGTTAGTAAGAACTAGGTACTAATTAGGTACTATAATATTTGTATTTATAGTAAGTTTATTTTTAGTAAGAACTAGTTGAATTAATAGAACTAGTTAGTAAGAACTTGTTTCTATTTTTTAGTTAAAGCAATTTTTCCCGCCTCGACGTGGACGATGCCTATCCCGCATCCTCGTTGTCGAGTCGGCGGAGGACGACACCAGCTTGACCAGATCGGCCATGTCCGGGACTGGGCTCCGCCGAGGTGGTACTGGGAGGCGCTACCTACCAGGGGGCGCAAGTTGGTGAGGAGCCAGCCTGTCATTGACTCGAACCTTCTTTGGTGGCGGTCGCGTGGGCCAGTGAAGATCCAGAGGCTCGAGGACTCCACGGAGGTGGTGCGTCACCGTGTCAGTGAGGAGGGCGCGCACGTCCGTCGCTACTTGTTTGCGTTGGAGCACAGGTCGTTCTCCAATACCTGGCAGGTTCTCCGGGGATCTCACTGGAGCTATGATCCCGTGATGGTTCCTTCTCTGTGGGTGTCCACCGCCCGCGCCGATACCCGTCATGTGCTAGGGTTTTAGTTGTATTAGTGATGTTATATGTATGACACTATTTGTGATGTATTAGTGATAATATTCGATGATGTACGGACGCATGAGATGATTTCTTTTGCTTATTGAATGCATGCTAATTTGAGTCCTATAAGATATTTTGAAATGTATATCTTGTGTTGCTTAATATCCAAGTGGCCGGTCATGTTTGCAGGTTACACCTCCGAGTGGCCTATGTTTTGCCGGAGTGTTGATTCATTTCTGTTCCGGCAAATTTCAGGCGCTCGATATGTCCTATTTTAGCAAAGGTCATGCCGGATTTTTCCGTGAATTTTGGCATGACTTGTGCCAGAATATGTAGGAAATATCGAGTGCCCCGGATTTGTGTGTTGAGTATCTTGGTAGTTGTCTTGATCGATTTTCAATTAATGTTTTAACTATGAACATAGGAAATGTCTGACGACGAAAAGGATTTTGGTATTTGCAAATACTGCAAAGACAAGCGCGGCCTGTGCGACGGAATCTTCCTAGATGATGATAGGCGCTTCAGCATCAAGCTGGATGAGAACTTCAAAGTGGATACAGTAAGTCACAACGACAAGTCTTTTTTCGTAATTAAGCATGACATCTGCTTCATTTGCTTTAACTTATATATATTTTTACTGTTCTACTAGCGTATCCCCTGCCATGCAAGAGTTTTTGTATTGGATAAGATAGGTTTCAGTCATAGTATGAAGGAAAAGAAAGTTTACTTGAAGACCGAGCATGGTTATATTTTCCATGCAAAATTATACAATTCAGACGACTACACCTATTTTGGATGCAAAACATGGCGAGCACTATGCAAGACATATGCATTTGAGCCTGATATGGTTATCACCTTTGATATTCGTCCAGAAGATGATATTGAAGGTAATACCGACATCTGGGTCGATGTGCAGACGCCTCCAGTTATACCATTATGTAAGTTTCTCAACCATATTTATGTCTTTGATATTGTTTATTCAAAAATAGTTGACAACTAATTTGTATTGTCAGCTTATTTCGGTGCAAGCAAACATGTCCAGCGCTTGGTAGACAGGACCGTATGCTGTCCTGGGGCTGAACTCAACTGCGAGGAGCTCAGTCATTATGTTTCATGGCTTGAGGATCTTGATACTGTCAAGACAAATTTTCTTCCTGCAGTTAGAAATGTTAGTACTGAAAATGTGCGACCAATAGTGTTCGTAATGAACTATGGTCACATCTATTTAGGAAGGATGGTAAGATTTTTACTATTTGTCATCAGTGCATCTTTTCCATACATTATTTTTGAAGCTAAACTTCATTGCTAAGTATGTTACCATATGATGTTCTTCAACAGGGACTCCTGATGAATGTTGTCCCTTATGGGATCGAGACTAAAGGTACCATGAGTATTATCAGCTTACGGCCAAGATATCCTACAAATTAGTTTAGTGCATTCAAGATTAGCGACGGATGCTTAATAGTGCAAGACTGGACCAAATATGTGATGGGGGAGCGCAGAGAAGTACTAGGGGACAGCAAACAGATGCGCTACCCACGATTAGGAGACAGGTTCATCTGCATGCTCCAGCTTGATCAAGGAGAAGAGCTATACATGTTTTATGTTATTTTACCTAAGAGAGAGCAGCAGGAATGATTAGCTAGCTAGAAATGAGTTTGAGGATGATGATGTGCTACACTATTACTATGATGATAAAATAGCTAATGTTGCTGGTAATGACTATGATGATTATTATTATTAGCTAGTGTTAGTGGTGATTAAATAAATACTATTGTTGGTAATGACTATGATGATGATTAAATAGCTTGTGCTGGCGGATTAGATTCAAGTGGAGGCAACATGTGGTGCACATCGAAAGTACTACTAGTCCAAACTAGATCAAGTTTGGATTAGTAGTATACTTTTGACATGCACCACATATTGCCTCCACTTGAACCTAATCCACATTCATTTGACACACTGTTATGGACATAATGATGTAAACCTCATAACTGGTATTGTACCAATATTTGTATGATGGCGCATAAATACACTAAAAAAATACTAGTAGCGATGGACAGAAAACACGCTGTAAGTAGTTACCTTAGCAGTAGCGTGGTACTGAACAAACACTGCAGCTATTTGTCCTAGCAGTAGCATGTGCGGGCACGCATTACTGCTAAGCAATAGCTGTAGCGCCTTATTAGTAGTGCGCCTACCCACGCTACTAGTGAGCACAAAACCAGCGCTACTGCTAGGGTTTTCCCTAGTAGTGTTAGCCGCGAGAGTCGGTGCATCCTCTCGTTTCCGGGCGTGTCTGGTAGGGACATGCGGACAGCTGCCACGCCAGCTCCTGACCAGCCTGGCCCACCCAAAGCCCCTCCATCGCTCGCGCGCGCTTCCCTCCCGAAATGGTCAGCGCCGCATTCATGCCCGGGCAGAGCGAACGCGACCTCTCACTGGCGCAAGAGTGATGGTTGCTTCGTCCGTCCAACTTACTGCTGGGTCTATGTGATTTGACGGCTCATTGGTCTTTATTACTGAGGTGGTAGGACTGCTGGATGTCCCACGCTTTCGGCGAAAGGAGGTACTACTACTACCAGATTACGATTTTCTCCATTCTTACAGCGGAGAAGTGCAAGAGGAGTGAAAACACGCAGGCTCAGTGATTACATGACCCACCTCACACTATCACCGTGCGACACCTAACTCTTTACATAGTACTCCCTCCATTCCTAAATATTACTAGATGAGTCCCCGCGCGTTGCCACGGAACAACGGTATATCTCTCTGTGCAAAATTATCGATTTCACAGAACTAAAAAAAACTCTATGACCACATGACAAATGTGGTAGCCAAACTAAATAAACTCCCATCATCATTGAGATCATCCCACGTAAGGAAAAAAGATCAACCAAGTCCTACTGCATAATGGGATTATATTTTTCTTTTTGACATGTTAATGGGACTTAAAAGCTCACTTACATGCATGCTACCGGTGCATGCTTGCATGCAGACATGTTGATGTGATTTAAAACCCACTCACATGCATGTGCCATGGTATTTCTGCATGCTTGCATGTGGCTTAGTGCGGAGCCTCTCAACGTCTAGATCAGACGGCTATTATGGACTGATTTACTTCATCTAACGGCTACATCAATTTTGATGATGTGGCTCAAGGAGAGGATAGAGAATTCCTAGTAGTGGGGGCTAGCTATTACTAGTAGATAAGCCTTTGTAGAGATTCCACTAGGTGAACTACATACTGAACAAAATGAATGAATCTACACTTAAAATGCATCTATATACATCCGCATGTGGTTCATGGTGAAATCTCTACAAAGACTTATATTTAGGAACGGAGGAAGTACTAGTATAGTACGTACTGTAATTTATCAGCGAGATAAATTTGTACAATGCTATGAAGCTTCCAGCTTCTGTTACATGTATCTTGCGTCCAAGGTTGCCCGTTGCAACATTTCATCAAATACAAAGGAGACTAACATGCATGCTATTGCATCCCAATGATTGACAGATCATAGCAAATATGTACTCCCTCCGTTCCAAAATAAGTGTCTCAACTTTGTGCAAACTTTAGTACAAAGTTGAACTACTACTAAGGTTGACACTTATTTTGGAACAGAGGCAGCTAAAGAAAAAACAATCCATGCAGTCCCTAGCCCTTGAACCGTGAACCCTGACCAGGCTTCAATTTGCTGGCAATGTTCGAGCTTCCTAATAAATGAAGTTTGCAACCTTTTGACCATCGGATCATTTTGTGCAGTTTCACCAAAATCGAGATGAGCATCCCTGTGGCAAAGAAATTGAAGAAGCGTGATTAGAATAAGATTACTGGGACTAGTTTATGAGACATAAACTCATCACAAATACAGTACGTAGAAGCCATTAGAGGTATGTGCGGGGCAAAGAAGTAGAGAAATATTCGCAGGGAGTGATGTGGGCAGCTGGAGCAGTGGTGCAAGCCGGCTGTCAAGGGAGTTGTACCCGAGGGACGTAGCTCAACCTTGAGGAGGGCGGCGGGAGGCGGCAACTGCCCACATCACGACAGTGAGCAAGGGACAAAGGCAACCTCACCGACTTTGTTAGAGAGAACGGCAGGGACCCCTGATCGGGACGTGCCGACAGTGGGTTTTCGCCGTCGCGACGGCCACCGCATCTACACTAAGCATCCACCCCTTCCCCAAGCGGACGTGATCCACCGGGATGTTAGAGATGTGGCCACAGTCGTTTTGTGTGAGAGAGTGTGAAGAGAGCAACCCCAGCAAGCAACCGTGTAGGCTGGCCCGTCTTGACTATGTATATAGTGGAGCGGTTTCCTTTTCTCTCCATATGAACCTATCATATTGCGCACGTGCCTCTGAAAAAAAAACTTTATTTATAAATGACGCGGCACCTACTACTTGTTCTCCTATAACATGCGCTTGGCATCTCCAAAATATTAACCTTGCGATTGGCTCTTCGCCTCTTCGGGAAGTTGAGCAATAATGGTAGTACAGTATATATCGGTCTGGCTATATGAGACCGAATGAATTGCTGCACGTCCACCACGTGGGCGAGGGTCGAGGGGCGAAGGAGAGTGCTACATACGGAGCTAAATTAGTGAATCTACACTCTGAAATATGTCTATATACATTAGTGTTTGGAGTATGTACTAGTAGTTCATATTGAAATCTACTAAAGGATATATATATTCCAAAGAATATGATATAATGTCTATAACCAAGGTAGTAGGGACAAGGAGTAAACGGAGGGAGTAGTAAATTTTTCTCCTCGTCCTACGAGCCACCGCGCGCATGGGCGAGGGAGCGGGCGTAAGGCGGAGCAAGCTTCACCTCATCTTGCGAGCCACCGCGCCCGTGGGCGGGGGAGACGGTGTACTAAGCAAGCTTCTCCTTGTTCTGCGAGTTGACGGGACACATCAAAAGTACTCCAGTGTATAGAGCCTTGCCTCTAAGGTAGGCCCCACATGGTTTGCCTCTTTTTTTAACATAACACGTCAAATCGCAATTTGTTTGTTCACCCGTGGTAGACGATCCTCCCTCCACCAAGTGGACAACCAGTACACGTGCCAAATTACCACGTGGGCTGCCTTTTTTGTACAGAAATGAGCTCCACCGTGTACCCGCGCGGGTGTGGTTGGGAAAGAGACGGGAGTACGTGCACCGTGCATGCACCTCTTCTCTTCCTGCATGTCCCCCACCTACGTGGGTGTGTGTGAGAGATACAAACCGCGTTCGTGAGTGTTTT
>NC_041393.1:386474539-386508594 GCF_002162155.2 Triticum dicoccoides | reverse complement strand
CTAGCTATTGATAGAGTCGAAGAGAGGATCAAGTGGGTGGGTGCGAGATCGATGAAGAGAGCCATCGAAATTGTGTGTGTGTGCAAGTCAAAGATATAGGGCGACTGGCCTACCAAAATGTTAGAGGGCACATGTCAAGTTTGTGTGTGGTAGGGAGACATGAATAGAGCTCTCGATGTATCGGTGTGTGTGTGGGGGGGAGGGGGTGGGGGAGGGGCAGGCAGAGGCCTAACTATAGAGGTAGAACGACTCGTATATGTGTTGAGAAGGAGAGACCCAGCTATGTCTTGAGGGAGATCGGTCAACATCCATACATAACTGAAGGACGGGAAATATGATGGGACAGAGAGAGAGAGAGGAGAGAGAGAGGGAGGGAGAGGGGTAGAGTGCTGGATGGGTGATGGAGTTGCTTCTCGGAGATGGTGGGAGAGGCCTACTAGACAAACTGAGGGTGGAACTGCAATGTTATCAATAAGAGTGGGGATGTGTTTCTGTGTGTGCCTGTGCGTGATAGATCTGTCGGGACACATCCATGGATGATGAAGGGGAACCATGTGTTTGGTAAGCAAACCTAACTAGATCGCTAGATCAATTGTTGTTTGTCGGAGGAAGGGAGAGACACAACTAGTGAGGTAGATCGATCAACGTGTGGGTAAAAACGAGTTATAAGGACCTAGCTAGCTATATGTATAGCGAGAGATCGGTCGGTGTACGTCCATTTGTTAGAGGCAAATAATGCCTAGCGAGACGGATAGATAGAGAGAATGGAGCTAGGAGGTGGTGCGAGAGGCCCCACTACTAGCTATATAGGGGGAGGAGTGTGCGGTTGTGAGATCGATGAAAAGAGGGGCGAGAGTTTACACGTGTGTCTGACCGTATGAGAGAGACGAGGCAAGGACACATAAAGGAGGAGATTGAAGGTGTGTGTGTATGTTGTAGGCAGGCATCGCCTGGAGAGGTTTATCGATCGGTGTGTATCTGAAAGGAGTTGTGGAGACTCTGGGAGAATGACCTAAAGAAAAAATGAATGTGCCCGGTTGATAGAATGCCGAGGGAGGGGGAGGGCAAGGAGGGCGTGTGCATGCACGAGAGAAAGTTAGTGGTAGCTACAAAGGTTAGAGGATTGTGTGGGTGTAAGAGACTAACAAAGATCATAATTTGATATGAAAGCGGATTCATATATTTGAATAGGAGTGCTACCTCTTGAGCACTGCGTTGGTTTTCCCCGAAGAGGAGAGGATGATCCAGCAAAGTAGCGTAAGTATTTCCCTCAGTTTTTGAGAACCAAGGTATCAATCCAGTAGGAGACCATGTACAAGTCCCTTGTACCTACACAAAACGATAGCTACTCGCAACCAGCGCGATTAGGGGTTGTCAATCCCTTCATGGTCACTTACGAGAGTGAGATCTGATAGAGATGATAAATAATATTTTTGGTATTTTTGATAGATAGATGCAAAGTGAAAAGTAAAAGGCAAAGTAAAAACAAAGCAAGTAATAAAGCGATAGAGATTGATATGTAGCGACCCGACCTCAGATGGTCAAGTCTCTGTGCTTCCGTGTCATCCCTGGATCGGTAATGCTGACACACACAGTACTCGAAGGATTTATAGCAGAGTAGCAATCACACACTTATTACATCGAATGTCTCAAAAGAGAACTTATTACAATAATATGGCTTAAGGCCATCTAATGCGATAACAACGGAAGGCTTGGAAGGTAAAGTGAGTCCATCAACTCCAACGGCATAGCTGAGCTGCAAGGCAACGACCTATCGAACCTTACTCCTCGTCTGAAAAGTCTGCATCATAATACGTTGCAGCCCGAGAACGGGCCAGCACATGGAATATGCTGGCAATGTAACACAAAAGAGCAATAACGGAGTAATGCTACCACTACATGCATATTTGGCTAGTGGAAAGCTCTATGGTTACATGTTTTTGCGAAAAGCCAATTTTTCCTAAACAAAGGAATATAATTTTAATTTAACTACCATGGTGGTTGAAACATCATTTGAGAAGGTAACCCCAACTCAATGATCCTAATTAATATAATTAACAACCTAGCAATATTAATTAAGGGTGTTGAGATACATGTGAATACTCAAGTACTAGATACTCAGAATTGTCCATAACCGGGGACACGGCTAACCATGATTAGATTGTACACTCTGCAGAGGTTTGCGCACTTTTCCCCCCATGACTCGATCGCCTCCATTGATTTCTCGCACTACCTGGTGTTTGAGAAACGGATGACCGAGACACAGTCTTTCAGAAACATTAACTCTCTACTCCGGGTAGACCATACCAAACCTATAAAACCCACTACCCGCTGATCCACCTCTTCAAGAGCTTCACGTAACTTACTCAACTATGCTAGAGCCCATAATAGCTTGTGGCTGCACACGGAAGTTTCTAGCATGAATAAACTCAGTTCCCTTTGAGCCTGGGTGGCGGTCCATAGGAAGATCACACGGTAACCCCGGGATTTCCAAAAAAAAACAGGCAATCACTGGATACCCCAGGTGCCTCAATCCACCCAGATGTGTATTTAAGTTGCCACCTTAAGTAAACCATTAATTAAAAATCTCACATCTGTCATGGAAATCACTCAAACCCAATCCACGTCTACGAGCATAGCATGGCAATATAAGCAACGCCTAGAAGTAACTCCCAAGGGTTTGGTAATAAACAGGGCAATAGGTTCTACCTCAGCAACTACTTCCCGATACCCACATGTTAAAGGCATCCTAGTCATGCAATGTTTGAGGATTGAAACTAATGCATAAAAACTGGGTATGGAAAGAGTATGATCAATGTGTTACTTGCCTTGCTGACGATCCGTGAATCCTAGAGACTCGTAGTAACACGCTTCGCACTCCGGGAATTCTATCGTAAACAAACAATAACATACATAAGCAACAAGCAAAGATGCACAAATGGAACTCCAAATAGAAGAGTTTGACCGGAGAGTTCAACTTAAGAACTCCGGTTTGCAAAAAGAATCAAATCAAACGGAGCAACGAAACTCAAACGGCGGAAGAAATAAGATCCGTTTACTAATCTGAACTAGGGTCAAATTTTACAGAGATGAAAACTTGTTTGAGTTGATTAATCGGAAAGAGGGTTTCGAGATGAAACTCCGGGCGCTTGAATCGCCTGATTCTGATAAACGAGCGAAAAGATAAACAGGTTCGAACATCGGATCAGAAATCGCGATCAGAATAATCGCGGAATAAATCCGACAAAAAGAAAAATGACGAACGGCTAAACGAACGAACGTTCGTTAGTAGAAACTAAATGATGAACACATTCGTTAAAACGAATGAATGAGCGAACGCTCGCTAAGAAAATAAGCCGAAGAATAAAACCGATCTATAAAAAAACGAACTAGGGTTTTTCTCAAAAAAAACGAAGGGGTTTTATTCGAAAAAAAACCGGCGGCGGGGTGGCTACCTCCGGCGAGGTCGTCCAGCAGGGAGGGCGGCTCCGGCGGGGCTCGGCGAGACGGCACGGAAGACGGTGGCGGCGGCTTGGGAGACGGCGGCGGTGGCTTGGGCAGGGGGCGGCGGCGGCTCGGGCACTGCTCGGCGGCGGCGGTGGTGGCGGGTGGTGGCGGGGCGGTGGTGAGGGCGGCGGGGCGGTGGTATTTAAGGAGGAGGGGGGGCGGCTCTGGCTTGGGGAAGGGCGCGCCCAGGGAGGAGTCCGGCTCGGACTCCCCTCGGCGTCCGTGCGGCACACGGCGGCGCGCGCGGGAGGCGGCAGCGAGGCGGGCCGGCCTGGCTGGGCCCTTGGCCCGGTCGGGCGCGGTTTTTTTTAAACGTTCCGCCGACTTAGAAAAATCCTCGGAAAATAAATAAAAATTCTAAAAATTCCAAAACAAGTTTTCTCCGTCTAAATGGAATATTTAGAAAGAGATGAACTTTTCTTGGCCCCTAAAATGCAACTTTTAAAACATGCAAATTTTTCTAGGGCAAATAAAATCCCGAATAAAATCAAATAAAAACCAAATAATGATTTTAACATTTTTTTCTCCGATATTTCAATTATTTTGGAGAAGTCATATTATCTCCCCTCATTTGTTTATTTGAGATGAAATATTTTCCGGAGAGAAAAATAATTAAAATCAAAATCCTCGTCTTCAGTATTTGATAAAACTCCAATATGAAAATCGGAAAATCCCCAACTCTCTCCGAGGGTCCTTGAGTTGCTTAGGATTTCGAGGATTGCAAACGAAAAGCAATAAAATATGATATGCATGGATGATCTATGTATAACATGCCAAATTGGAAATTTGGGATGTTACAAACCTACCCCCCTTAAGATGAATCTCGCCCTCGAGATTCGGGTTGGCTAGAAAATAGGTGTGGATGGTCCTTGCGAATATCCTCTTCTCGCTGCTAGGTGGCTTCCTCCTCGGTATAATGACTCCACTGAACTTTGCAAAACTTGATAACCTTGTTGCGAGTGACTCGACTGTCAAAATCAAGAATCTTTACTGGCTTCTCCTCATAGGCCAGATTATTATCCACCTGTATCGCCTCCAAAGGTACTGTATCATTCAATGGTATATCGGCCATCTCAGCATGGCACTTCTTCAACTGTGATATGTGAAACACATCGTGAACTCCTGACAATCCTTCAGGTAACTCCAGCTTGTAGGCAACTTCTCCCATCCGTTCCAAAATACGATATGGTCCTACAAATCTCAGGGCTAACTTTCCCTTAACTCCAAAACGTTTTACTCCCCTCAAGGGTGATACTCTTAGATAGGCTCTGTCTCCAATTTCATAGTTTACTTCCTTGCGTTTCGAGTCTGCATAACTCTTCTGTCTGGACTGAGCAATCTTTAGTCTGTCTCTGATCAGTTTAACCTTCTCCTCTGATTCCTTGATCAAATCTGGTCCAAACAACTGACGGTCTCCTACCTCGTCCCACATCAATGGTGTTCTACATCTGCGTCCATACAGAGCTTCGAAAGGTGCCATCTTCAAACTGGCCTGGTAGCTGTTGTTATAAGAAAACTCTGCGTACGGCAAATTATCATCCCAACCAGATCCATAATCTAGCGCACAGGCTCTCAACATGTCCTCCAGAATCTGATTGACTCTCTCTGTCTGCCCATCTGTCTGCGGGTGGAAGGCGGTACTGAATTCCAATCGGGTACCCTAAGTCTGGTGTAGTTGATGCCAAAACTTTGAAGTAAACTGTGTTCCTCTATCTGATACGATGCTCCTCGGAACTCCATGCAAACATACGATCCTGGACATATATATTCTGTCCAACTTTGCACTTGTATATGTTGTTTTCACCGGGATGAAGTGAGCTACTTTGGTCAATCGATCCACAACTACCCATATAGAATCATATCCTGCCTTGGTTCTGGGTAATCCTGTAATAAAGTCCATACCAAGTTTGTCCCACTTCCATTCGGGTATTGGCATAGGCTGTAACAGTCCTGCTGGCTTCTGATGTTCTGCCTTCACTCTCTGACATACATCACATACGGCTATGTACTTGGCAAGATCCTTCTTCGTACCAGTCCACCAGAAACGTTCCTTCAAGTCCAAATACATCTTGGTGTTTCCGGGGTGAATCGAGTATGGTGAGTCATGGGCCTCTTGAAGTATCAACTTCCTGATCTCCGAATTGTTGGGAACATAAATCCGGTCCTCAAACCACAAGGTATCGTGCTCATCCTCGCGAAAACCTTTGGCTTTACCTTCACCCATCCTCTCTCTTATCTCAGCAATCTCTTTTTCTTCCTTCTGAGCTTCTCGAATCTTGTCCAACAACGTCAACTGAACCTCCATTGCTGCAAGAAAACCTCTTGGAACAATCTCCAATCGAAGTTCCATGATCTCCGCAGGTAACTCCTTTGGCAATCCTTTGCTCTCAAGAATATTAGCATAACTCTTCCGGCTCAAAGCGTCTGCTACGACGTTGGCTTTGTTGGGGAACGTAGTAATTTCAAAAAATTTCCTACGTACACGCAAGATCATGGTGATGGCATAGCAACGAGAGGGGAGAGTGTTGTCCACGTACCCTCGTAGACCGTAAGTGGAAGCGTTAGCACAACGCGGTTGATGTAGTCGTACGTCTCCATGATCCGACCGATCCAAGCACTAAACGTACGGCACCTCCGAGTTCAGCACACGTTCAGCTCGATGACGATCCCCGGGCTCCGATCCAGCAAAGCTTCAGGGATGAGTTCCGTCAGCACGACGGCGTGGTGACGATGATGATGCTCTACCGGTGTAGGGCTTCGCCTAAACTCCACGACGATATGACCGAGGTGGAATATGGTGGAGGGGGGCACAACACACGGCTAAGGAACGATCCGTAGATCAACTTGTGTGTCTATGGGGTGCCCCCCGCCCCCGTATATAAAGGAGCCAGGGGGGAGGAGGTGGCCGGCCAAGGAGGGCGCGCCAAGGGGGGGAGTTCTACTCCCACCGGGAGTAGGACTCCCTTCTTTCCTAGTTGGAATAGGAGAAGGGGGGAAAGAGGAGGAAGAGGGGAAGGAAAGGGGGGGGGGGCGCCGCCCCCCTTCCCTTGTCCTATTCGGACTAGGAAGGGGAGGGGCACGCGGCCCCCTCCTGCCTCCTTCCCTCTTCTCCCTCGAGGCCCATGTAGGCCCAATAACCCCCCGGGGGGTTCCGGTAACCTCCCGGTACTCCGGTAAAATGCTGATTTCACCCGGAACGATTCCGATGTCCAAATATAGGCTTCCAATATATTGATCTTTATGTCTCGACCATTTCGAGACTCCTCGTTACGTCCGTGATCACATCCGGGACTCCGAACAAACTTCGGTACATCAAAACTTATAAACTCATAATAAAACTATCATCGTAACGTTAAGCGTGCGGACCCTACAGGTTCAAGAACTATGTAGACATGACCTAGAACTATTCTCGATCAATAACCAATAGCGGAACCTGGATGCCCATATTGGTTCCTACATATTCTACGAAGATCTTTATCGGTCAAACCGTATAACAACATACATTGTTCCCTTTGTCATCGGTATGTTACTTGCCCGAGATTTGATCGTCGGTATCCAATACCTAGTTCAATCTCGTTACCGGCAAGTCTCTTTACTCGTTCCGTAATGCATCATACCGTAACCAACTCATTTGGTCACATTGCTTGCAAGGCTTATAATGATGTGCATTACCGAGAGGGCCCAGAGATACCTCTCCGATAATCGGAGTGACAAAACCTAATCTCGAAATACGCCAACTCAACATGTACCTTCAGAGACACCTGTAGTACTCCTTTATAATCACCCAGTTACATTGTGACGTTTGGTAGTACCCAAAGTGTTCCTCCGGTAAACGGGAGTTGCATAATTCTCATAGTTACAAGAACATGTATAAGTCATGAAGAAAGCAATAGCAATATACTAAACGATCAATTGCTAGGCTAACGGAATGGGTCATGTCAATCACATCATTCTTATAATGATGTGATCCCATTAATCAAATGACAACACATGTCTATGGTTAGGAAACACAACCATCTTTGATTAATGAGCTAGTCAAGTAGAGGCATACTAGTGACTATATGTTTGTCTATGTATTCACACATGTATCATGTTTCCGGTTAATACAATTCTAGCATGAATAATAAACATTTATCATGATATGAGGAAATAAATAATAACTTTATTATTGCCTCTAGGGCATATTTCCTTCAGTCTCCCACTTGCACTAGAGTCAATAATCTAGATTACATAGTAATGATTCTAACACCCATGGAGTCTTGGTGCTGATCATGTTTTGCTCGTGAGAGTGGCTTAGTCAACGGGTCTGCAACATTCAGATCCGTATGTATCTTGCAAATCTCTACGTCTCCCACTTGGACTTGGTCCCGAATGGAATTGAAGCGTCTCTTGATGTGCTTGGTCCTCTTGTGAAATCTGGATTCGTTTGCCAAGGCAATTGCACCAGTATTGTCACAAAAGATTTTCATTGGTCCCGATGCACTAGGTATGACACCTAGATCGGAAATGAACTCCTTCATCCAGACTCCTTCATTTGCTGCTTCCGAAGCAGCTATGTACTCTGCTTCACATGTAGATCCCGCCACGACGCTTTGTTTAGAAGTGCACCAACTTACAGCTCCACCGTTTAATAAAAACACATATTCGGTTTGAGATTTAGAATCGTCCGGATCAGTGTCAAAGCTTGCATCGACGTAACCATTTACGACTAGCTCTTTGTCACCTCAATATACGAGAAACATATCCTTAGTCCTTTTCAGGTATTTCAGGATGTTCTTGACCGCTGTCCAGTGATCCACTCCTGGATTACTTTGGTACCTTCCTGCCAAGCTTATTGCTAAGCATATGTCAGGTCTGGTACACAGCATTGCATACATGATAGAGCCTATGGCTGAAGCATAGGGAACATCTTTCATTTTCTCTCTATCTTCTGCTGTGGTCGGGCATTGAGTTTGACTCAACTTCACACCTTGTAGTACAGGCAAGAACCCTTTCTTTGCCTGATCCATTTTGAACTTTTTCAAAATTTTATCAAGGTATGTGCTTTGTGAAAGTCCTATTAAGCGTCTTGATCTATCTCTATAGATCTTGATGCCCAATATGTAGGCAGCTTCACCGAGGTCTTTCATTGAAAAACTTTTATTCAAGTATCCCTTTATGCTATCCAGAAATTCTATATCATTTCCAATTAATAATATGTCATCTACATATAATATCAGAAATGCTACAAAGCTCCCACTCACTTTCTTGTAAATACAGGCTTCTCCAAAAGTCTGTATAAAACCATATGCTTTGATCACACTATCAAAGCGTTTATTCCAACTCCGAGATGCTTGCACCAGTCCATAAATGGAACGCTGGAGCTTGCATACTTTGTTAGCACCTTTTGGATCAACAAAACCTTCTAGCTGCATCATATACAACTCTTCTTCTAGAAATCCATTCAAGAATGCAGTTTTGACATCCATTTGCCAAATTTCATAATCATGAAATGCAACAATAGCTAACATGATTCGGACAGACTTAAGCATCGCTACGGGTGAGAAAGTCTCATCGTAGTCAACTCCTTGAACTTGTCGAAAACCTTTCGCAACAAGTCGAGCTTTATAGACAGTTACATTACCATCAGCGTCAGTCTTCTTCTTAAAGATCCATTTATTCTCAATTGCTTGCCGATCATCGGGCAAGTCAACCAAAGTCCATACTTTGTTTTCATACATGGATCCCATCTCAGATTTCATGGCCTCTAGCCATTTTGCGGAATCTGGGATCATCATCGCTTCCTCATAGTTCGTAGGTTCATCATGGTCAAGTAACATGACTTCCAGAATTGGATTACCGTACCACTCTGGTGTGGATCTTACTCCGGTAGACCTATGAGGTTCAGTAGAAACTTGATCTGAAGTTTCATGATCAATATCATTAGCTTCCTCACTAATTGGTGTAGTTGTCACAGGAACCGGTTCTTGTGATGAACTACTTTCCAATAAGGGAGTAGATACAGTTACCTCATCAAGTTCTACTTTCCTCCCACTCACTTCTTTCGAGAGAAACTCCTTCTCTAGAAAGGATCCGATTTTAGCAACGAAAATCTTGCCCTCAGATCTGTGATAGAAGGTGTACCCAATAGTCTCTTTTGGGTATCCTATGAAGACACATTTCTTCGATTTGGGTTCGAGCTTATCTGGTTGAAGTTTCTTCACATAAGCATCGCAGTCCCAAAGTTTAAGAAACGACAACTTTGGTTTCTTGCCAAACCACAGTTCATAAGGCGTCGTCTCAACGGATTTTGATGGTGCCCTATTTAACGTGAATGCGGCCGTCTCTAAAGCATAACCCCAAAACGATAGCGGTAAATCAGTAAGAGACATCATAGATCGCATCATATCTAGTAAAGTACGATTACGACGTTCGGACACACCATTTCGTTGTGGTGTTCTGGGTGGCGTGAGTAGCGAAACTATTCCGCATTGTTTCAAGTGTAGACCAAACTCGTAACTCAAATATTCTCCTCCACGATCAGATCGTAGAAATTTTATTTTCTTGTTACGATGATTTTCCACTTCACTCTGAAATTCTTTGAACTTTTCAAATGTTTCAGACTTGTGTTTCATCAAGTAGATATACCCATATCTGCTCAAATCATCTGTGAAGGTGAGAAAATAACGATACCCGCCGCGAGCCTCAACATTCATTGGACCACAAACATCAGTATGTATGATTTCCAACAAATCAGTTGCTCGCTCCATAGTTCCGGAGAACGACATTTTAGTCATCTTGCCCATGAGGCACGGTTCGCAAGTACCAAGTGATTCATAATCAAGTGATTCCAAAAGCCCATCAGTATGGAGTTTCTTCATGCGCTTTACACCGATATGACCTAAACGGCAGTGCCACAAATAAGATGCACTATCGTTATCAACTCTGCATCTTTTGGTTTCAACACTATGAATATGTGTATCACTACTATCGAGATTCAATAAAAATAGACCACTTTTCAAGGGTACATGACCATAAAAGATATTACTCATATAAATAGAACAACCATTATTCTCTGATTTAAATGAATAACCGTCTCGCATCAAACAAGATCCAGATATAATGTTCATGCTCAACGCTGGCACCAAATAACAATTATTTAGGTCTAAAACTAATCCCGATGGTAGATGTAGAGGTAGCGTGCCGTCCGCGATCACATCGACTTTGGAACCATTTCCCACGCGCATCGTCACCTCGTCCTTAGCCAATCTTCTCTTAATCCGTAGTCCGTGTTTTGAGTTGCAAATATTAGCAACAGAACCAGTATCAAATACCCAGGTGCTACTGCGAGCATTAGTAAGGTACACATCAATAACATGTATATCACATATACCTTTGTTCACTTTGCCATCCTTCTTATCCGCCAAATACTTGGGGCAGTTCCGCTTCCAGTGTCCAGTCTACTTGCAGTAGAAGCACTTAGTTTCAGGCTTAGGTCCAGACTTGGGTTTCTTCTCTTGAGCAGCAACTTGCTTGCTGTTCTTTTTGAAGTTCCCCTTCTTCTTCCCTTTGCCCTTTTTCTTAAAACTGGTGGTCTTGTTAACCATCAACACTTGATGCTCCTTCTTGATTTCTACCTCCGCGGCTTTTAGCATCGCGAAGAGCTCGGGAATAGTCTTGTTCATCCCTTGCATATTATAGTTCATCACGAAGCTCTTGTAGCTTGGTGGCAGTGATTGAAGAATTCTGTCAATGACACTATCATCAGGAAGATTAACTCCCAGTTGAATCAAGTGATTATTATACCCAGACATTTTGAGTATATGTTCACTGACAGAACTATTCTCCTCCATCTTGCAGCTATAGAACTTATTGGAGACTTCATATCTCTCAATCTGGGCATTTGCTTGAAATATTAACTTCAACTCCTGGAACATCTCATATGCTCCTTGACGTTCAAAACGTCGTTGAAGACCCGGTTCTAAGCCGTAAAGCATGGCACACTGAACTATCGAGTAGTCATCAGCTTTGCTCTGCCAGACGTTCTTAACGTCGTCAGTTGCATCAGCAGCAGGCCTGGCACCCAGCGGTGCTGCCAGGATGTAACTTTTCTGTGCAGCAATGAGGATAATCCTCAGGTTACGGACCCAGTCCGTGTAATTGCTACCATCATCTTTCAAATTTGCTTTCTCAAGGAACGCATTAAAATTCAACGGAACAACAGCATGAGCCATCTATCTACAAACAAACATAGACAAGCAAAATACTATCAGGTACTAAGTTCATGATAAATTTAAGTTCAATTAATCATATTACTTAAGAACTCCCACTTAGACAGACATCTCTCTAGTCATCTAAGTGATCACGTGATCCAAATCAACTAAACCATGTCCGATCATCACGTGAGATGGAGTAGTTTCAATGGTGAACATCACTATGTTGATCATATCTACTATATGATTCACGTTCGACCTTTCGGTCTCCGTGTTCCGAGGCCATATCTGTATATGCTAGGCTCGTCAAGTATGACCTGAGTATTCCGCGTGTGCAACTGTTTTGCACCCGTTGTATTTAAACGTAGAGCCTATCACACCCGATCATCACGTGGTGTCTCAGCACGAAGAACTTTCACAACGGTGCATACTCAGGGAGAACACTTCTTGATTATTAGTGAGAGATCATCTTAAAATGCTACCGTCAATCAAAGCAAGATAAGATGCATTAAGGATAAACATCACATGCAATCAATATAAGTGATATGATATGGCCATCATCATCTTGTGCTTGTGATCTCCATCTTCGAAGCACCGTCGTGATCACCATCGTCACCGGCGCGACACCTTGATCTCCATTGTAGCATCATTGTCGTTACGCCATCTATTGCTTCTACGACTATCGCTACCGCTTAGAGATAAAGTAAAGCAATTACAGGGCGTTTGCATTTCATACAATAAAGCGACAACCATATGGCTCCTGCCAGTTGCCGATAACTTCGGTTACAAAACATGATCATCTCATACAATAAAATATAGCATCACGTCTTGACCATATCACATCACAACATGCCCTGCAAAAACAAGTTAGACGTCCTCTACTTTGTTGTTGTAAGTTTTACGTGGTTTCTACGGGCTTTAGCAAGAACCGTTCTTACCTACGCATAAAAACCACAACGATAGTTCGTCAAGTTGGTGCTATTTTAACCTTCGCAAGGACCGGGCGTAGCCACACTTGATTCAGCTAAAGTGAGAGAGACAGACACCCGCCAGCCACCTTTAAGCACGAGTGCTCGTAACGGTGAAACCAGTCTCGCGTAACCACAGTTCATAAGGCGTCGTCTCAACGGATTTTGATGGTGCCCTATTTAACGTGAATGCGGCCGTCTCTAAAGCATAACCCCAAAACGATAGCGGTAAATCAGTAAGAGACATCATAGATTGCACCATATCTAGTAAAGTACGATTACGACGTTCGGACACACCATTTCGTTGTGGTGTTCCGGGTGGCGTGAGTTGCGAAACTATTCCGCATTGTTTCAAGTGTAGACCAAACTCGTAACTCAAATATTCTCCTCCACGATCAGATCATAGAAATTTTATTTTCTTGTTACGATGATTTTCCACTTCACTCTGAAATTCTTTGAACTTTTCAAATGTTTCAGACTTGTGTTTCATCAAGTAGATATACCCATATCTGCTCAAATCATCTGTGAAGGTGAGAAAATAACGATACCCGCCGCGAGCCTCAACATTCATTGGACCACAAACATCAGTATGTATGATTTCCAACAAATCAGTTGCTCGCTCCATAGTTCCGGAGAACGGCGTTTTGTCATCTTGCCCATGAGGCACAGTTCGCAAGTACCAAGTGATTCATAATCAAGTGATTCCAAAAGCCCATCAGTATGGAGTTTCTTCATGCGCTTTACACTGATATGACCTAAACGACAGTGCCACAAATAAGTTGCACTATCGTTATCAACTCTGCATCTTTTGGTTTCAACACTATGAATATGTGTATCACTACTATCGAGATTCAATAAAAATAGACCACTTTTCAAGGGTGCATGACCATAAAAGATATTACTCATATAAATAGAACAACCATTATTCTCTGATTTAAATGAATAACCGTCTCGCATCAAACAAGATCCAGATATAATGTTCATGCTCAACGCTGGCACCAAATAACAATTATTTAGGTCTAAACTAATCCGGATGGTAGATGTAGAGGTAGCGTGCCGACCGTGATCACATCGACTTTGGAACCATTTCCCACGCGCATCGTCACCTCGTCCTTAGCCAATCTTTGCTTAATCCGTAGTCCGTGTTTCGAGTTGCAAATATTAGCAACAGAACCAGTATCAAATACCCAGGTGCTACTGCGAGCATTAGTAAGGTACACATCAATAACATGTATATCACACATACCTTTGTTCACTTTGCCATCCTTCTTATCCGCCAAATACTTGGGGCAGTTCCGCTTCCAGTGTCCAGTCTACTTGAAGTAGAAGCACTCAGTTTCAGGCTTAGGTCCAGACTTGGGTTTCTTCTCTTGAGCAGCAACTTGCTTGCTGTTCTTTTTGTAGTTCCCCTTCTTATTCCCTTTGCCCTTTTTCTTGAAACTGGTGGTCTTGTTAACCATCAACACTTGATGATCCTTCTTGATTTATACCTCCGCGGCTTTTAGCATCGCGAAGAGCTCGGGAATAGTCTTGTTCATCCCTTGCATATTATAGTTCATCACGAAGCTCTTGTAGCTTGGTGGCAGTGATTGAAGAATTCTGTCAAGGACACTATCATCAGGAAGATTAACTCCCAGTTGAATCAAGTGATTATTATACCCAGACATTTTGAGTATATGTTCACTGACAGAACTATTCTCCTCCATCTTGCAGCTATAGAACTTATTGGAGACTTCATATCTCTCAATCCGGGCATTTGCTTGAAATATTAACTTCAACTTCTGGAACATCTCATATGCTCCATGACGTTCAAAACGTCGTTGAAGACCCGGTTCTAAGCCGTAAAGCATGGCACACTGAACTATCGAGTAGTCATCAGCTTTGCTCTGCCAGACGTTCTTAATGTCGTCAGTTGCATCAGCAGCAGGCCTGGCACCCAGCGGTGCTTCCAGGACGTAACTTTTCTGTGCAGCAATGAGGATAATCCTCAGGTTACAGACCCAGTCCGTGTAATTGCTACCATCATCTTTCAACTTTGCTTTCTCAAGGAACGCATTAAAATTCAACGGAACAACAGCACGAGCCATCTATCTACAAACAAACATAGACAAGCAAAATACTATCAGGTACTAAGTTCATGATAAATTTAAGTTCAATTAATCATATTACTTAAGAACTCCCACTTAGACAGACATCTCTCTAGTCATCTAAGTGATCACGTGATCCAAATCAACGAAACCATGTACGATCATCACGTGAGATGGAGTAGTTTCAATGGTGAACATCACTATGTTGATCATATCTACTCTATGATTCACGTTCGATCTTTCGGTCTCTGTGTTCCGAGGCCATATCTGTATATGCTAGGCTCGTCAAGTATGACCTGAGTATTCCGCGTGTGCAACTGTTTTGCACCCATTGTATTTGAACGTAGAGCCTATCACACCCGATCATCACGTGGTGTCTCAGCACGAAGAACTTTCGCAACGTTGCATACTCAGGGAGAACACTTCTTGATTATTAGTGAGAGATCATCTTAAAATGCTACCGTCAATCAAAGCAAGATAAGATGCATTAAGGATAAACATCACATGCAATCAATATAAGTGATATGATATGGCCATCATCATCTTGTGCTTGTGATCTCCATCTTCGAAGCACTGTCGTGATCACCATCGTCACCGGCGCGACACCTTGATCTCCATCGTAGCATCGTTGTCGTTACACCATCTATTGCTTCTACGACTATCGCTACCGCTTAGAGATAAAGTAAAGCAATTACAGGGCGTTTGCATTTCATACAATAAAGCGACAACCATATGGCTCCTGCCAGTTGCCGATAACTTCGGTTACAAAACATGATCATCTCATACAATAAAATATAGCATCACGTCTTGACCATATCACATCACAACATGCCCTGCAAAAACAAGTTAGACGTCCTCTACTTTGTTGTTGTAAGTTTTACGTGGCTGCTACGGGCTTTAGCAAGAACCGTTCTTACCTACGCATAAAAACCACAACGATAGTTCGTCAAGTTGGTGCTATTTTAACCTTCGCAAGGACCGGGCGTAGCCACACTTGATTCAGCTAAAGTGAGAGAGACAGACACCCGCCAGCCAACTTTAAGCACGAGTGCTCGTAACGGTGAAACCAGTCTCGCGTAAGCGTACGCGTAATGTCGGTCCGGGCCGCTTCATCTCACTATACCGCCGAACCAAAGTATGACATGCTGGTAAGCAGTATGTCTTGTATCACCCACAACTCACTTGTGTTCTACTCGTGCATATAACATGAACGCATAAAACCTAGGCTCGGATGCCACTGTTGGGGAACGTAGTAATTTCAAAAAATTTCCTACGTACATGCAAGATCATGGTGATGGCATAGCAACGAGAGGGGAGAGTGTTGTCCATGTACCCTCATAGACCGTAAGCGGAAGCGTTAGCACAACGCGGTTGATGTAGTCGTACATCTCCACGATCCGACCGATCCAAGCACTGAACGTACGGCACCTCCGAGTTCAGCACACGTTCAGCTCGATGATGATCCCCAGGCTCTGATCCAGCAAAGCTTCGGGGATGAGTTCCGTAAGCACGACGGCGTGGTGACGATGATGATGCTCTACCGGCGCAGGGCTTCGCCTAAACTCCGCGACGATATGACCGAGGTGGAATATGGTGGAGGGGGGCACCGCACACGGCTAAGGAACGATCCGTAGATCAACTTGTGTGTCTATGGGGTGCCCCCCGCCCCCGTATATAAAGGAGCCAGGGGGAGGAGGCGGCCGGCCAAGGAGGGCGCGCCAAGGGGGGAGTCCTACTCCCACCGGGAGTAGGACTCCCTTCTTTCCTAGTTGGAATAGGAGAAGGGGGGAAAGAGGAGGAAGAGGGGAAGGAAAGGGGGGCGCCGCCCCCCTTCCCTTGTCCTATTCGGACTAGGAAGGGGAGGGGCGCGCGGCCCCCTCCCGCCTCCTTCCCTTTTCTCCCTCGAGGCCCATGTAGGCCCAATAACCCCCCGGGGGGTTCCGGTAACCTCCCGGTACTCCGGTAAAATGCTGATTTCACCCGGAACAATTCCGATGTCCAAATATAGGCTTCCAATATATCAACCTTTATGTCTCGACCATTTCGAGACTCCTCGTTGCGTCCGTGATCACATCCAGGACTCCGAACAAACTTCGGTACATCAAAACTTATAAACTCATAATAAAACTGTCATCGTAACGTTAAGCGTGCGGACCCTACGGGTTCGAGAACTATGTAGACATGACCTAGAACTATTCTTGGTCAATAACCAATAGCGGAACCTGGATGCCCATATTGGTTCCTACATATTCTACGAAGATCTTTATCGGTCAAACCGTATAACAA
Organism: Triticum dicoccoides; assembly: GCF_002162155.2. Taxonomy (NCBI): domain Eukaryota; kingdom Viridiplantae; phylum Streptophyta; class Magnoliopsida; order Poales; family Poaceae; genus Triticum; species Triticum dicoccoides. Next base: position 386,491,554 of record NC_041393.1, on the reverse strand, counting down.
CATACGTTGTTCTCTTTGTCATCGGTATGTTACTTGCCCGAGATTTGATCGTCGGTATCCAATACCTAGTTCAATCTCGTTACCGGCAAGTCTCTTTACTCGTTCCGTAATGCATCATACCGTAACCAACTCATTTGGTCACATTGCTTGCAAGGCTTATAATGATGTGCATTACCGAGAGGGCCCAGAGATACCTCTCCGACAATCGGAGTGACAAAACCTAATCTCGAAATACGCCAACTCAACATGTACCTTCAGAGACACATGTAGTACTCCTTTATAATCACCCAGTTACGTTGTGACGTTTGGTAGTATCCAAAGTGTTCCTCTGGTAAACGGGAGTTGCATAATTCTCATAATTACAGGAACATGTATAAGTCATGAATAAAGCAATAGCAATATACTAAACGATCAATTGCTAGGCTAACGGAATGGGTCATGTCAATCACATCATTCTTCTAATGATGTGATCCCATTAATCAAATGACAACACATGTCTATGGTTAGGAAACACAACCATCTTTGATTAATGAGCTAGTCAAGTAGAGGCATACTAGTGACTATATGTTTGTCTATGTATTCACACATGTATCATGTTTCCGGTTAATACAATTCTAGCATGAATAATAAACATTTATCATGATACGAGGAAATAAATAATAACTTTATTATTGCCTCTAGGGCATATTTCCTTCAGGCTTTTCCTGGATGATAGTGTAGCTTCATATCGTAATCCTTTATAAGTTCCAACCATCTCCTCTGTTTGAGGTTCAACTCCTTCTGTGTGAAAATGTACTTCAGGCTCTTATGATCCGTGTACACATCACAACGGTTTCCCATAAGATAATGTCTCCAGGTTTTCAACGCATGCACTACGACTGCTAACTCCAAATCATGCGTGGCATAGTTCAACTCGTGTGCCTTCAGTTGTCGTGAGGCATACAAAACAACTTTTCCGTTCTGCATAAGCACACATCCAAGTCCCAAGCGAGAGGCGTCACAATACACTTGAAACTCCTTATGTATATCTGGCAAGGTCAGCACTGGGGATGTAGTCAATCGTTTCTTCAACTCCTGAAAGCTTGTCTCACAATCCTCTGTCCATTTGAACTTAGTATCCTTCTTTAACAATTCAGTCATTGCTTTAGCAATCTTGGAAAAATTCTCAATGAATCTCCGATAATATCCTGCCAGTCCAAGGAAACTGCGGATCTCGCCAACTGAAGTGGGTGCCAACCATTCAGTGACCGACTGAACCTTACTGGGATCTACTGCTATACCCTCTCCTGATATAACATGCCCAAGAAATCCAACTTCTTTCAACCAAAACTCGCACTTGCTGAATTTGGCATAACTGGTGTTCCCTGAGTTTCTCGAGAACCAAATGCAAGTGTTTCGCGTGCTCCTCCTCGTTCTTCGATTATATCATAATATCATCAATAAATACCACAACAAACTTGTCCAAATACTCCATGAACACCTTGTTCATCATACTCATGAAATAGACAGGGGCGTTAGTCAGTCCAAATGACATGACCATGTACTCATATAATCCATAGCGGGTGGTAAATGTTGTCTTTGGTATATCCTTCTCTCGGATCTTCAACTGATGGTATCCTGATCGTAGATCAATCTTTGAAAACACCTTAGCTCCTTGTAACTGATCAAACAGATCATTAATCATCGGTAAGGGATACTTGTTCTTTATCGTTACTTCATTCAGAGCTCGATAATCAACAACCATCCTCAGGGATTTATCCTTCTTCTCCACCAAAAGTACTGGGGCTCCCCAAGGTGATGAACTTCTACGAATGTAACCTTTCTCCAACAACTCTTTGATCTGCTTCTTAATTTCCTCCAGGTCATTTGCTGGCATCTGATAGGGTCTCTTGGATATTGGTCCTGTACCTGGCAATAGCTCTATGAAAAACTCGATGTCTCGATCCGGTGGCATACCTGGTAAGTCTTCGGGGAAAACATCCGGAAAATCCTTTACTACCGGTACTTCCTCCTGTACAACTCCCGTGAGGGCGTTTACTTGGCTCCTCCTAGGCACATGCCTAGATACATACTTAATCCTTTTTCCCTCCGGGGTGGTAAGATAAATTGACTTGCTAGCACAGTCAATACTTCCTCCATATTTTGACATCCAGTCCATACCTAATATCACATCCAATCCTTGCGACTCCAAGATGATTAGGTCAGACGGAAAAACATGCGTGCCAATGATTAGGGGCATCTGGGTGCACCATCTGCTAGCCATGTACTCTGCTCCAGGCGAGCTCACTAAAAGAGGGGTCCTAAGGGTTTGGGTTGGTAACTTAAACTTTTCCACAAATCCCCTTGATATGTATGAATGCGATGCACCAGTATCGAAAAGAACAATAGCGGTAATTGACTGAACCAAAAACTTACCTATTACCGCGTCTGGCTGCTCTTCAACTTCCTCCATGTTAACGTGGTTCACTTGTCCTTTATTGAATGGATTGGGCTTCTTCCCAGCACTCCCATTTCCATTTCCATTCTTTCCTTTAGAGCAATCATTGGCATAGTGCCCTGTCTTCCCGCACTTGTAGCAAATAACTTGGCTTAAGTCCCTCTTTGCGGGTGTAGATGGGTTAGAGCGATTTTGATTATTGTTGGCTCCGTTCCCATTCCCGTTCTTCGCACCATTATGGTTATGCGATCCTCCTCCAGTATGGTTATGACCTCCATGGTTATGAACAAGTCCTCCCGAGTTCGGGGTTAAGCGGGGCTTCTGGTGAGCTCCTGAGTTGTATTTCCCTTGTCCATACTTCCTCTTACGGCTCTCGATTTGCTGCTGCTTTCCTTCAATCATTAGAGCCTTATCTACCAACTCCTGGTAGTTGTTGAAGGTTGCTACCATCAACTGCATGCTCATCTCATCATTCAGCCCTTCCATAAACTTCTCCTGCTTCGCGGCATCTGTGGCCACATTATTAGGGGCATAGCGTGATAACTTGCTAAACTCATCCACGTACTGGCCAACAGTACGGTTCCCCTGGCGTAAATTGCGAAACTCACGCTTCTTCATCTGCATAGCTCCAGTCGAGACATGGGCAGTACGAAAAGCCTACTAAAACTGGGCCCATGTGACACTGTCAATAGGATAGGTGGCTGTGAAATTCTCCCACCATGCTGCAGGTCCGTCCAGTTGGTGTGTGGCAAAACGCACCTTCTCAGCATCTGTGCATCCTGCGGTGGTTAACTCCCTTTCAATATGGCGTAGCCAATCATCTGCAACTATTGGCTCGATGCTACTGGAAAACACCGGCGGCTGTAACTTTAAGAAACGGGCGAGGTTATCCACTGGCGGAGGGTTGTTGTTGGCATTGCCCTGGTTCTGAACTAGTAACTGCATCAATGCATTATGTTATTGGATAAACTGGGTGATCTCCGGTGGAAAAACAAAATCGGGGTCTCTCCTCGGAGGCATCGGATGGGTTTAGATGGAAGAGATTAGAATAGAAAAAAGATCTAGGGGAGAAACACTACCCATATGCATATGAGGCAAACACAAGCATTCATTCATCCAATCAAGCAAGGGCATACAAAAATGGTCTGGGACTATCGCAAAAGTGCTCAACTACTACTAGTTACATGGGGGAATGCTACTATTATATGGTGGTCATCTAAAAATTTTGATCGGTGGAAGACTCCATGATGTCTGCTCCAGCTTCATCTTCGTAGTCATCATCACTTGGATCCGAATCGGTGTCGTTGATGATGATGTAATTGTCCGGACAAGCGGGACCTCCTTCCTCTTCTCTCGGGGCTGGTCCTCCCATGAAGACTCCGATCTTCTCGACTAGGTCGTCATTCTTCTCCAGTAGGGTCTTGATTTCCTCCTCATATCCATCGCGTGTAAACTTGAGTTCTTCCTCCAGTTTGATGATCCTAGTTTTTGCCTTCTTCATCTCCATCATGTTTGAGCACATCTGGTTCTCCTGACGTCGAATGTGCTGGTTTAGCTCCTGGATAAAAGCTGCAACAGATCTATCCTTCCTGGTGCTGATCATCTCCCATTGTTCATCTTGGCGCCCACATATTTGATAGGTGGTGTCTTTAAGCTCCCTGTTGTAGATTTCTCCAATGCGTCCCATGGTAATATGAGCTGCCATACTCTTGCCAAGGCTCCAAGTGGGTGCTTCGAAAGAAAACTCTATGGGTTTGGAAGTTGGCGAGAATGTCCTTCTCGGAACTCGTACTTGAATCATCCAGCGCTCTTCTTCTGGTAAGGTGGCGTTGTACGTCCCGGTGAAGCTTGATATTCCAATATTCAAGTACCTAGTGACTTCCTTCAAGTGGCGTCCAAAAGGTGTGTCTTCATCCGGTTGTGCAAACTTGCTCTTCATCTCCTTCATCCTAAAGAGTGGAAAATGGAGAGGAGTCAGAAATGAGTAGAGAAGAGTGACCTATGGTTTATCTTAGTGGTCGTGTCCTACACTCAGCGTGTGCTCTGATACCATCTTGTAGCGACCCGACCTCAGATGGTCAAGTCTCTGTGCTTCCGTGTCATCCCTGGATCGATAATGCTGACACACACAATACTCGAAGGATTTATAGCAGAGTAGCAATCACACACTTATTACATTGAATGTCTCAAAAGAGAACTTATTACAATAATATGGCTTAAGGCCATCTAATGCGATAACAACAGAAGGCTTGGAAGGTAAAGTGAGTCCATCAACTCCAACGGCATAGCTGAGTTGCAAGGCAACGACCTATCGAACCTTACTCCTCGCCTGAAAAGTCTGCAACATAATACGTTGCAGCCCGAGAACGGGTCAGCACATGGAATATGCTGGCAATGTAACACAAAAGAGCAATAACGGAGTAATGCTACCACTACATGCATATTTGGCTAGTGGAAAGCTCTATGGTTACATGTTTTTGCGAAAAGCCAATTTTTCCCTAAACAAAGGAATATAATTTTAATTTAACTACCATGGTGGTTGAAACATCATTTGAGAAGGTAACCCCAACTCAATGATCCCAATTAATATAATTAACAACCCAACAATATTAATTAAGGGTGTTGAGATACATGTGAATACTCAAGTACTAGATACTCAGAATTGTCCATAACCGGGGACACGGCTAACCATGATTAGATTGTACACTCTGCAGAGGTTTGCGCACTTTTCCCCACAAGACTCGATCGCCTCTGTTGATTTCTCGCACTACCTGGTGTTTGAGAAACGGATGACCGAGACACAGTCTTTCAGAAACATTAACTCTCTACTCCGGGTAGACCATACCAAACCTACAAAACCCACTACCTGCTGATCCACCTCTTCAAGAGCTTCAGTAACTTACTCATCTATGCTAGAGCCCATAATAGCTTGTGGCTGCACACGGAAGTTTCTAGCATGAATAAACTCAGTTCCCTTTGAGCCTGGGTGGCGGTCCATAGGAAGATCACATGGTAACCCCGGAATTTCCAAAAAAACAGGCAATCACTGGATACCCCAGGTGCCTCAATCCACCCAGATGTGTATTTAAGTTGCCACCTTAAGTAAACCTTTAATTAAAAATCTCACATCCGTCATGGAAATCACTCAAACCCAATCCACGTCTACGAGCATAGCATGGCAATATAAGCAACGCGTAGAAGTAACTCCCAAGGGTTTGATAATAAACAGGGCAATAGGTTCTACCTCAGCAACTACTTTCCAATACCCACATGTTAAAGGCATCCTAGTCATGCAATGTTTGAGGATTGAAACTAATGCATAAAAACTGGGTATGGAAAGAGTATGATCAATGTGTTACTTGCCTTGCTGACGATCCGTGAATCCTAGAGACTCGTAGTAACACGCTTCACACTCCGGGAATTCTATCGCAAACAAACAATAACATACATAAGCAACAAGCAAAGATGCACAAGTATAACTCCAAATAAAAGAGTTTGACCCGAGAGTTCAACTTAAGAACTCCGGTTTGCAAAAATAATCAAATCAAACAGAGCAACGAAACTCAAACGGCGGAAGAAATAAGATCCGTTTACTAATCTGAACTAGGGTCAAATTTTACAGAGATGAAAACTTGTTTGAGTTGATTAATCGGAAAGAGGGTTTTGAGATGAAACTCCAGGCGCTTGAATCGCCTGATTCCGATAAACGAGCGAAAAGATAAACAGGTTCGAACATCGGATCAGAAATCACGATCAGAATAATCGCGGAATAAATCCGATAAAAAGAAAAATGACGAACGGCTAAACGAACGAACGTTCATTAGCAGAAACTAAACGATGAACACGTTCGTTAAAATGAACGAACGAGCGAACGCTCGCTAAGAAAATAAGCCGAAGAATAAAACCGATCTATAAAAAAACGAACTAGGGTTTTTCTCAAAAAAACCGAAGGGGTTTTATTCGGAAAAAAACCGGCGGCGGGGTGGCTACCTCCGACGAGGTCGTCCGGCAGGGCGGGCGGCTCCGGCGGGGCTCGGCGAGGGGCGGCGGGGCTCGACGAGACGGCGACGACGGTGGCGGCGCGGAAGACGGCGGCGGTGGCTCGGGAGACGGCGGCAGCGGCTCGGGCAGGGCGCGGCGGCGGCTCGGGCACTGCTCGGCGGCGGCGGTGGTGGCGGGTGGTGGCGGGGTGGTGGTGAACTTGGCCCGGTCGGGCGCGGTTTTTTTTAAACGTTCCTCGAGTTAGAAAAATCCTAGGAAAATAAATAAAAATTCTAAAAATTCCAAAACAAGTTTTCTCCCTCTAAATGGAATATTTAGAAAGAGACGAACTTTTCTTGGCCCCTAAAATGCAACTTCTAAAACATGCAAAATTTTCTAGGGCAAATAAAATCCCGAATAAAATCAAATAAAAACCAAATAATGATTTTAACATTTTTTTCTCCGATATTTCAATTATTTTGGAGAAGTCATATTATCTCCCCTCATTTGTTTATTTGAGATGAACTATTTTCTGGAGAGAAAAATAATTAAAATCAAAATCCTCGTCTTCAGTATTTGATGAAACTCCAATATGAAAATCGTAAAATCCCCAACTCTCTCCGAGGGTCCTTGAGTTGCTTAGGATTTCGAGGATTGCAAACGAAAAGCAATAAAATATGATATGCATGGATATCTATGTATAACATGCCAAATTGGAAAATTAGGATGTTACATGATATGATGAGAATAGACCTGGGGACCATAGGTTTCACTAGTGGCTTCTCTCAAGAGCATAGATATTCTACGGTGGGTGAACAAATTACTATTGAGCAATTGACAGAATTGAGCATAGTTATGAGTATATCTAGGTAATGATCATGTATATAGGCATCACGTCCGAGACAAGTAGATCGAAACGATTCTGCATCTACTACTATTACTCCACTCATCGACCGCTATCCAGCATTCATCTAGAGTATTAAGTTAAAAACAGAGTAACGCCTTAAGCAAGATGACATGATGTAGAGGGATAAATTCATGCAATAAGATAAAAACCCCATCTTGTTATCCTCGATGGAAACAATACAATACGTGCCTTGCTGCCCCTTCTGTCACTGGGAAAGGATACCGCAAGATTGAACCCAAAGCTAAGCACTTCTCCCATTGCAAGAACTACGAATATAGTTGGCCAACCAAAAAAGATAATTCGAAGAGACTTGCAAAGATAACTCAATCATACATAAAAGAATTCAGAGAAGATTCAAATATTTTCCATAGATAATACTAGATCATAAACCCACAATTCATCGGTCTCAACAAACACACCGCAAAAAGAAGATTACATCGAATAGATCTCCATGAGAGAGGGGGAGAACATTGTATTGAGATCCAAAAAGAGAGAAGAAGCCATCTAGCTACTAGCTATGGACCCGAAGGTCTGATGTAAACTACTCACACTTCATCGGAGGGGCTATGGTGTTGATGTAGAAGCCCTCCATGGTGGATACCCCCTCCGGCAGAGCTCCGGAATAGGCCCCAAGATGGGATCTCGTGGATACAGAAGGTTGCGGCGGTGGAATTAGGTTTTTGGCTCCTGTTCTGATCGTTTGGGGATACGTAGGTATATATAGGAGGAAGGAGTACGTCGGTGGAGCAACATAGGGGCCACGAGGCAGGGGGGCATGCCCTCCACCCTCGTGACCGCCTCTGGCACTTCTTGGAGTAGGGTCCAAGTCTCCTGGATCAAGTTCGGTGAGAAAATCACGTTCCCGAAGGTTTCATTCTGTTTGGACTCCGTTTGATATTCTGTTTCTTTAAAACACTGAAATAGGCAAAAAAAATAGCAATTCTGGGCTGGGCCTCCGGTTAATAGGTTAGCCCCAAAAATAATATAAAAGTGGAAAATAAAGCCCAATATAGTCCAAAACAATAGATAAAGTAGCATGGAGGAATCAAAAATTATAGATATGTTGGAGACGTATCAGGCATCCCCAAGCTTAATTCCTGCTCGTCCTCGAGTAGGTAAATGATAAAAAGAGAATTTTTGATGCGGAGTGATACTTTGGCATAATTTCAATGTAAATCTTCTTAATTGTGATATGAATATTCAGATCCGAAAGATTCAAGACAAAAGTTCATATTGACACAAAAATAATAATACTTCAAGCATACTAATCAAAGCAATCATGTCTTCTCAAAATATCATGGCAAAAGAAAGTTCATCCCTACAAAATCATATAGTTAGGCTATGCTTCATTTTTGTCACATAAATATGTTCCCAACTTCTATACCCCCGATGACAAGCCAAGCAATTGTTTCATACTCAAATAATCTCAAACTTTTTCAACCTTCACGCAATACATGAGCGTGAGCCATGGATATAGCACTATGGGTGGAATAGAATATGATGATGGGGATTGTGTGGAGAAGACAAAAAAGGAGAAAGTCTCACATTGACGAGGATAATCAATGGGCTATGGAGATGCCCATCAATTGATGTCAACATGAGGAGTAGGGATTGCCATGCAACGGATGCACTAGAGCTATGAATGCTCAACAAAAGAAAACTAGTGGGTGTGCATCCAACTTGCTTGCTCATGAAGACCTAGGGCATTTGAGGAAGCCCATCGTAGGAATATACAAGCCAAGTTCTATAACAAAAAATTCCCACTAGTATAAAAAGACAACTTATGAGACTCACTACATGAAGAACGAGGTTCTACTTTGAAGCACAATATATGAGACTCACTACATGAAGAACAAGGTGCTACTTTGAAGCACAAGTGTGGAAAAAAAGATAGTAGCATTTCCCTTTTTATTTATTTTCTTTTTTTCTTTTCTTTTTATTTTATCTTTTTTGGTCCTTTCTTTTTCTTTTTCTTTTGGCCTTTCTTTTTTTTCTTTTTTTGGGCCATGCTCTAATAATGATGATCATCATACTTCTATTGATTACAACATAAGGATTACAACTCGAAACTTAGAACAAGATATGACTCTATATGAATGCCTCCGGCGGTGTACCGGGATGGTGCAATGAATCAAGAGTGACACGTAGGAAAAATAATGCATGGTGGTTTTGCCACAAATACGATTTCAACTACATGATCATGCGATGGCAATATGACAAAAGTAATGTATGTCATGATGATGATGATGGAAGTTGCATGGCAATATATCTCGGAATGGCTATGGAAATGCCATGATAGGTAGGTATGGTGGCTGTTTTGAGGAAGATAAAAGGAGGTTTATGTGTGATAGAGTGTATCGTATCACGGGGTTTGGATGCACCGGCAAAGTTTGCACCAACTCTCAAGGTGAGAAAGGGCAGTGCACGGTACCGAAGAGGCTAGCAAAGGTGGAAAGGTGAGAGTGCGTATAATCCATGGACTCAACATTAGTTAAAAGAACTCATATATTTATTGCAAAAATTTAGAAGTCATCAAAAATCGAGTACTACGCGCATGCTCCTAGGGAGATAGATTGGTAGGAAAAGACCATCTCTCGTCCCCGACCGCCACTCATAAGGATGCAAAAGCCAGGTACACTTCATGTTTCAAATTTGATCCACAACTTTAACCATACGTGCATGCTATGGGACTTGCAAACTTCAACACAAGCATTCTTTGAATTCATAATTACCCAACTAGCACGACTTTGATATTATCACCTCCATATCTCAAAACAATTATCAAGCATCAAACATATCTTAGTATTCAACGCACTCAAAAGAAAATTTCACATATCTTGAACACCAAGTATAATAACATTAAGCAAATTACCATGCTATTAAAGACTCTCAAAATAATCTAAGTGAAGCATGAGAGATCAATAGTTTCTTTAAAACAAATCCACCACCGTGCTCTAAAAGGTCTAAGTGAAGCACTAGAGCAAAAATTATCACGCTCAAAAGATATAAGTGAAGCACTATGAGCAAAACTATCAAATTCCAATTCATGTATGGCTCTCTCAAAAGGTGTGTACAGCAAGGATGATTGTGGTAAACTAACAAGCAAAGACACAAATAATACAAGACTCTCCAAACAAAACACATATCATGTGGTGAATAAAAATATAGCTCCAAGTAAATTACCGATGGAAGTGGACGAAACAGGGGATGCCTTCTGGGGCATCCCCAAGCTTTGACTTTTTGGTGTCCTTGGATTATCTTGGGGGTGCCATGGGCATCCCCAAGCTTAGGCTCTTGCCACTCCTTGTTCCATAATCCATCAAAAGAATTCACCCAAAACTTGAAAACTTCACAACACAAAACTCAACAGAAATCTCGTGAGCTCCGTTAGAGAAAGAAAACAAAAGACTACTTCAAGGTACTGTAATGAACTCATTCTTTATTTATATTGGTGTTAAACCTACTGTATTCCAACTTCTATATGGATTATAAACTATTTTATTAGCCATAGATTCATCAAAATAAGCAAACAACACACGCAAAACATAATCCGTCAAAAACAGACCAGTCTGTAGCAATCTGTAACTAACGCAAACTTCTGGAACTCTAAAAATTCTACAAAACTAGGAAGTCCTGGACAATTTGTTTATTGATCATCAGCAAAAAGAATCAACGCAAAATCACGTTCCTGTTATTTAACAAAATTATATTCGTGCGCGCAAAGTTTCTGTTTTTCAGCAGAATCAAATCAACTATCATCGTAGGTTATCCTATAGGTTCTACTTGGCACAAACACTAATTAAAAGATAAAACCACATCCAAACAGAAGCTAGATGGATTATTTATTCATAAGCAGAAGCAAAAACAAAAAACACAAAATAAAATTGGGTTGCCTCCCAACAAGCGCTATCGTTTAATGCCCCTAGCTAGGCATAAAAGCAAGGATAGATCTAGATATTGCCATCTTTGGTAGGCAATCCATAAGTGGCTCTCATGATAGATTCATATGGAAATTTTATTTTCTTTCTAGGGAAGTGTTCCATGCCCTTGTTTAAGGGAAATTGGAATCTAATATTCCCTTCCTTCATATCAATAATTGCACCAATCGTTCTAAGGAAAGGTCTACCAAGAATAATAGGACATGAAGGATTGCAATCTATATCAAGAACGATAAAATCTACGGGCACATAATTCCTATTGGCAGCAATAAGAACATCATTAATTCTTCCCATAGGCTTTTTAATAGTGGAATCCGCAAGATGCAAGTTTAGAGAGCAATCATAAAAGTCACGGAAATCTAGCAAATCACACAAAGTTTTGGGAATAGTAGAGACACTAGTACCCAAATCACACAAAGCATGAAACTCATAATTTTTAATTTTAATTTGGATAGTAGGTTCCCACTCATCATAGAGTTTTCTAGGGATAGAAACTTTCAACTCAAGTTTTACTTCATAAGATTGCATCAAAGCATCAACAATGTGTTCGCTAAAGGCCTTATTTTGACTATAAGCATGAGGAGAATCTATTACGGATTGCAACAAGGAAATACAACCAATTAAAGAGCAATTTTCATAATTAAATTCCTTGAGATCCAAAATAGTGGGTTTAGCAACATCTAGGTTTTTATTTCTTTCAATCCCACTTTCATCAATTTCATCATCAAGATCTAGAAACTCCGAATTCTTAGAACGCCTTCTAGTGAAAGGAAGATCATATTCAGATTCATCAAGATTCATATTGCAAAAGAAAGATTTAATGGGGGACACATCAATAACTTTTAGATCTTCATCTTGATTTTCATAGGAATTGGAAGAACACGCTTTAATAAAGGCATCTTTGGAAGCACGCATCCTAGCGGTTCTTTCTTTGCACTCATCAATGGAATTTCTCATGGCTTTGAGAGACTCATTGATATCATGCTTAGGAGGAATAGATCTAAGCTTTAAAGAATCAATTTCAAGAGAAATTCTATCAACGTTCCTAGCCAAATCATCAACTTTAAGCAATTTCTCTTCAAGCAAATCATTAAAATTCTTTTGTGAATTCATAAAATCTTTAACACTACTCTCAAATTCAGAGGGCATCTTATTAAATTTCCATAAGAGTTGTTGTAGGAATTTCCATAATTATTAGAAGGCTTACTAGGATAAGGCCTAGGATTAAAATTCCCTCTATAAGCGTTGTTTCCAAAACTATTCCTACCAACAAAATTCACATCCATAGATTCATTATTATTCTCAAGCAAGGTAGATAAAGGCATATTATTGGGATCAAGAGGAGTATTTTTAGGAGCAAACATCTTCATAAGTTCATCCATCTTTTCACTCAAAACATTGATTTCTTCTATAGCATGCACTTTTTTACTAGAAGATCTTTCGGTGTGCCATTGAGAATAATTAGCCATAATATTATCAAGCAATTTTGTAGCATCTCCTAACGTAATTTCCATAAATGTGCCTCCCGCGGCCTAATCTAAAAGATTTCTAGAAGCAAAATTCAATCCGGCATAAAAAATTTGTATGATCATCCATAAATTCAAACCATGAGTAGGGCAATTGCGAAGCATCAATTTCATTCTTTCCCAAGATTGGGCAACATGCACATGATCAAGTTGTTTAAAATTCATACTATCGTTCCTAGGAGTGATGATCTTAGCGGGAGGAAAATACTTAGAGATAAAAGCATCTTTGCACTTGTTCCAAGAATCAATACTATTTTTAGGCAAAGACGAAAACCAAACTTTAGCACGATCTCTAAGTGAGAATGATAACTTCAATTTGACAATATTGTTATCTGTATCTTTCTTCTTTTTCATATCACACAAATCAACAAAATTGTTTAGATGAGTAGCAACATCTTCACTAGGAAGGCCAGCGAATTGATCTTTCATAACAAGATTCAACAAAGCGGTATTGATTTCACAAGACTCATCATTATTAAGAGGAGCAATCGGAGTACTAAGGAAATCATTATTATTGGTATTCAAGAAGTCACACAATTTGGTATTATCTTGCGCCATGGCAACAAGTAATCCAACACACAAGCAAACAGAAAGGCAACGAGAAAAGGAAGACGGGAAAGAGAGGAGGAGATTGGGAAAGAGAGGGCGAATAAAACGGCAAGGGTGAAGTGGGGGAGAGGAAAACGAGAGGCAAATGGCAAATAATGTAATGCGAGAGATAGGGATTGTGATGGGTACTTGGTTTTGTTGACTTGCTTACGTGAGCCTCCCCGGCAACGGTGCCAGAAATTCTTCTTGCTACCTCTTGAGCACTGCGTTGGTTTTCCCCGAAGAGGAAAGGATGATGCAGCAAAGTAGCGTAAGTATTTCCCTCAGTTTTTGAGAACCAAGGTATCAATCCAGTAGGAGACCACGTACAAGTCCCTTGTACCTACATAAAATGATAGCTACTCGCAACCAACGCGATTAGGGGTTGTCAATCCCTTCACGGTCACTTACGAGAGTGAGATCTGATAGAGATGATAAATAGTATTTTTGGTATTTTTGATAGATAGATGCAAAGTGAAAAGTAAAAGGCAAAGTAAAAACAAAGCAAGTAATAAAGCGATAGAGATTGATATGATGAGAATAGACCCGGGGACCATAGGTTTCACTAGTGGTTTCTCTCAAGAGCATAGATATTCTATGGTGGGTGAATAAATTATTGTTGAGCAATTGACAGAATTGAGCATAGTTATGAGTATATCTAGGTAATGATCATGTATATAGGCATCACGTCCGAGACAAGTAGATCGAAATGATTCTGCATCTACTACTATTACTCCACTCATCGACCGCTATCCAGCATGCATCTGGAGTATTAAGTTAAAAACAGAGTAACGCCTTAAGCAAGATGACATGATGTAGAGGGATAAATTCATGCGATATGATAAAAAACCCATCTTGTTATCCTTGATGGCAACAATACAGTACATGCCTTGCTGCCCCTTCTGTCACTAGGAAACGACACCGCAAGATTGAACCCAAAGCTAAGCACTTCTCCCATTGCAAGAACTACCAATATAGTTGGCCAAACCAGAAAGGATAATTCGAAGAGACTTGCAAAGATAACTCAATCATACATAAAAGAATTCAGAGAAGATTCAAATATTTGCCATAGATAATACTGGATCATAAACCCACAATTCATCGGTCTCAACAAACACACCGCAAAAAGAAGATTACATCGAATAGATCTCCATGAGAGAGGGGGAGAACATTGTATTGAGATCCAAAAAGAGAGAAGAAGCCATCTAGCTACTAGCTATGGACCCGAAGGTCTGAAGTAAACTACTCACACTTCATCGGAGGGGCTATGGTGTTGATGTAGAAGCCCTCCGTGGTGGATGCCCTCTCCGGAGGAGCTCCGGAACAGGCCCCAAGATGGGATCTCGTGGATACAGAAGGTTGCGGCGGTGGAATTAGGTTTTTGGCTCCTATTCTGATCGTTTAGGGATACGCAGGTATATATAGGAGGAAGGAGTACATCGGTGGAGCAACAGAGGGGCCACGAGGCAGGGGGGCGCGCCCAGGGGGAGGGGGCGCCCTCCACCCTCGTGACCGCCTCTGGCACTTCTTGGAGTAGGGTCCAAGTCTCCTGGATCATGTTCGGTGAGAAAATCATGTTCCCCAAGGTTTCATTCCGTTTGGACTCCATTTGATAGTCCGTTTCTTCGAAACACTGAATAGGCAAAAAACAACAATTCTGGGCTGGGCCTTCGGTTAATAGGTTAGTCCCAAAAATAATATAAAAGTGGAAAATAAAGCCCAATATAGTCCAAAATAGTAGATAAAGTAGCATGGAGCAATCAAAAATTATAGATACGTTGGAGACGTATCAAGGAGATCTTAGTGTTTTAAACATTGCATGCATGAATATTGTGGTGATACCCGTGTTGTGCACATGTTATACCATAATGTGATAATGCATGGCATTTGCAACTCACAGCTAAATGCCGAACAATCTAAACCATACTATACATCAAACAATCTCACATTTTATTTGAATTTGTGATAATGTGTGGTGTTTGCAACTTACAACTAAATATCGAACAATCTAAACAATACTATATATCAAACATTCTCACATTTTATTTGAATTTGTGGTAATGTGTGGTGTTTGCAACTCACATCTAAATACTTGTAGGCGTAGGGGGCGGGGCACCATACATAATGTGATAAACACATTATACATATGAGACATGGTTTAGATTATGAACATCTAGCTAGAGCTAGAAATGTAATGTGATTTGAAATCAAAATAAAGTGGATTCAAAAAATCTAGTTTGAGTTCATATAGTACACATAGTTCATATGTAACTCGAGACTAATCATGTGGTGTGCTGTGAAGATAATACACAAACGATGGTTTAACTTGACAATAATGATGATTGTAGATCTTATTAAAACAGAGAAACGAATTCAAATGCTTTGACTTCACAACAATCATTACTGTAGATCTTATTCAAATAGAGAAACAAATTCAAATTTAGTTCATATTGAAGCGGTAGTATATACGTTTGGAATGCACTAAAACGTTCATTTGAGTAGTAGGTTGCATGCATTATACACGTAGTGAAATATTTTAATTGAACATAACATGAATTCAATGTTTTGAATGACATTTGTAGTGCGCATTGATTTGGTACAATACACGTTAGGCTTGTCCGAAAATTTCATCCCGCGCCTTGTTAGCCCGAAATATTTAAGATATATCTTTGTCTCGTTGTGCTCCGGCAACTCCCTCCATCTCAACCCGCGCCTTGCTATTCCGAAATTACAACGCGCGCGAAAACTCCCACCTCCTGTGAAATCCCGACACGCGAAATGCCCGTGGTACCCCTGGAGCGAAAGAACCGCCTCAAATTGGTGGGGGTACTTTCGTAACTTACCCCACATTTCGGACAAGCGCGTCTCTAAGCCATGGTTCCCCACTGCCATCCCATCCGCCCACCCATTCGTACATCGAGGCCACGAAAACCCGCGACGAAACCCCACACCCTGCTCCGTCCGCCACCCAGCCGGAGCCTCTTCGCCGACAACGTCGTCCACAGCAACACCTCGACGTCCCTCATCCACCCTACCGGATGAGGATCCGTCGTTGATCTCATCGTCCCGCCGGTTCAGCCACCCCGTCCTCCACCTCCAAGGAGCTGCCCTGACGTTCCCCTCATCTTTCGCGCCACCTCCATTCCCACACCACCGTTTTCACCTGCACCACCGGAAGAGCATCATCATCACCATTTCCTCGGATGAAGCTACGGCCTAATCGGCGCCACCAAAGAGGTTGTACACCAATCGCCGCATTTTCTTCTTGATTCGATCTCACGGTGATGCCGGCGCTCGGTCCCGAGCCGACACGGCGCGGCTCCATCCACGGTGGCGTCACCAGCCACTTCCTCCACGGTGTCGCTCCCTCGACGGCGATGTCCACATCAGTATGAGCTACTGCTACTTTAGCTCTCGCTCACACTGCTGCTCTGCTCTTGCTCTCGGTCCCCTACCTGGTTGTCTCTTGCTATTGCTATTGCTCGTGTTGCTGCTCTCGCTCTTGCTCTTGCTTGCGATGCTACTCTGATTTAGCTACACTTCAGTCGACTGAATTGACTTTTGGGTCAGTCGATTTTCAGGGGGGGGGCTCACCAGGGTGAAGGAAGAACCAGCCGCAGAGGGGAGGGGGGCTCGCC
>NC_041393.1:386358992-386474048 GCF_002162155.2 Triticum dicoccoides | reverse complement strand
GGATGGGGGCGGTGGTCACCGGCGGTGGCGGGGCGTTGGCGGGGCGGTGGCGTGGGGATCGCCGGAGAAAAATCTCAGCACAGCGGGGCCTAGAGGGATGGCCGGGGCGACGGTGGACCGGCGGTGGGGAGTGTTTTCGGGGCGGGTGGGGCGGCTGCTGTTTGGCCGGTGGTGGCTGGCGGCTCAGGGGGGTGGAGGTTGAAGATGAACCACATGCCCTTGATTTCGTATCCAACGGCTGCAAAATCGACTGACTAGAGATGAAAAAGTAAGTCGACCGACGTGTAGCCTTACCTTGCTAGTGCGTTCAGTTTCGACAACAAAATTTAGTTTCGATAGTTAAGTTCAATTTTGACAGTTAAGTTCAGTTTTGACAGTTAAGTTCAGTTTCTACAGTGAAGTTCAGTTTCGACTGTTAAGTTCAGAGATGAGCGGCTGATGTATTTTACATCTAGCACTTTGTGGTTATGTATTTTACGTCATGTATTGGAGATGCTATTAGAATTCCACTCAGGTTAACGTTGTTCGTTGTCTCTCTTGTCATGCTTCAGCCTCGGTGTCGTACAACTCACTGGAGCTGCTCCAACGACGAAACCCTCCATCAAAGCGGAGCAGTACCTCAGGCTCCATCTCCAGACGCCTAAGATCTTCTTCCCCTCCTCCGACAGCAAAGTCAGCCGGAGCATCCTCACTGACCAACCCAATCACGCTGAGATCGACATGGCTTCGCCAAAGAGGTTGTACACTTGTTGCATCTCCTTTTTACTCTACATGTTATATATATTGTCCACTGAGCACACGGACTTGTTCCTTTAGTGTCTCCTTGAAAGAAAAAACGTAGGAATTTTAATTTTCACGTGTCCTCCTTTTCAAATTCCTATTCATGAAGCAAAAGACTAAGAGATAGTAGCATAATATCATTATAACCGTACATTTTCTTGTGGTTTGACTTAATCTCACCATGCTTCTTTGCATCCTGTGATCTTCCAATTGTTGTGAATCAAACACCCAGATTGGCAGAAATCCTGTGTTTTTAAATTCTTTGTTTTGCACGTGCATTCCTATCCTATTCCTGTCTATTTCCTATCCCTGCATTGTTGGAATCCTCCAATTCAAACGAGCACTTACAGAATTACTTCTCTTACAGATAGTTGTCAAAGAAAACCTTGCGTGGTTTGTCCCACTCCTGCTGCGCCATCGTCCACCCCAGCTCAGTTGCTCTAACGACAGAAGGGTCAAGCACAGCAGGGATCCGGCCTCCAGACTGTCTTTCACCGCCTCAGATCTTCTTCCCCGCCACTAGCAGCCATGAAAACTGCATTACCATCATCAACCGAGCAGATGACCTCGAGGACTACACGGGTCCGCAAGAGAGGTCGCACTCTTTCGTGTCTGCTTACGTTATGCATCGCTTAATATTACATGCTACTTTATCGTCCTGTTCACCGGTTAGACTCTGAGTCAGCTCCAAACTAATGGTCAAACTTGAGTTTTTAAATGGTTGTGCGGTACATATCGGGGCCGCTATCAATAGTATCTATCTACTATCTGGTTAATCTCCAGTGTCTACTATGAACTTCATGTTGGGTGGGAAACAAACAGTAAAGAAGCCATTATCTGTATTTTTTTTACTGAAGCCATTATCTGCCTGCTATTATTGGTTTTGGGTCTATCCACAGGTTGCTACCATCACTCTGAATTTCTGCATGCACTCCTTACATAATCTCACTATGTTTTATTCCTATGCATGACAGTTATTGTAAACAATGGAGCTGAACATGTAGAGCAAAAGAGACGAGCCTTGTGTTGCAATAAAATTTCATGCAGACGTCGCTCCATGGTAGGCGCAAAGGCAGACCCCCTCCACGCATTTCGGATTGTAATCGAGAGGAAGATATCTGTTCTGAGGGGGATTCAGAAGGAGAAGACAACTCCTATTTACCCCCTGAGGTCTTCGCTCTAACTTGGCATGCTGATGTTGGTTATATCATGCATATGGTGTCTTGCATTGCATTATACATCAAATATGTCATCTGCTTAGTTTAGACATCCTTTGTGCGAATGCCATCTGTTTAGTTTATTCATCATTTATGTGAATTATACAACGCCATCTTGTTTAGCCAGGCATCATATGCCATCCTGCTTAGCCAGTCATCTTATATGTAAATTATATCAGGCCATCCTTCTTTGCGTTACATATTACATTTGTCAACAATGTTAGTACATTCAACTGCTCTTCGTGTGCATCATCCATTTGACACGGTGATGGCAAATTCTGGAGTGAAAACAAGGTCTTCAGAGCAGACTATGCTATCTGACGAAGCGCATATCTCGCTGGTTATGGATAGCTCCATAGAGGAGATTCAGAGACAGATGACCAGTCCTATTCCCCCCGAGGTGTATGCTCTAACTTGGCAGGGTTATGTTGCTCATATCGTGCGTATGGTGTCTTGCATTGCTATGTCATTTGATTAGTTTAGACATGCTTTGTGTGAATGCCACCTGTTTAGTGTCTAATTACCATATATGTGAATTATGCATTGCCATATTCTTGCAAGACATTATATATGTGAATTATACAATGCTATCTTGTTGCAAAGGCATTATATATGTGAATTATGCAATGCCATGATGTTTAGCCAATCATCATGTATGTGAATTATATCATGCTATCATTTTTTGTATTACGTGTTCCATTTGTCGACAACGTTTGTATATTCAACTACTCTTCCTGTGCATCAGCCATTTGAAGCGGTGATGGAAGTACCTGGAGTGAAAACAAGGTATTTAGAGCAGACAATGCTACCTACTGAAGCAGACATCTTGTTGGTTACAGAGAGCTCCTCAGAGGAGGATTCAGAGACTGATGACCAGTCCTATTTCCCCCCTGAGGTCTATGCTCAAACTTGGCAGGGTTATATTACCCATGTCATGCATGTTGTCTTGCATTGCTTAGTTTTTACATCATATATGGATTGCCATCTGCTTACTTGCTTACTATATAAATCATATATTTGAATTATATCATGCCATCATGTTTACATAGTACATACACATCATCTATCTGAATTATGGCATGGCAACCCATTTAATAAAGACATCATATAGTTATATCATCTCATCCTGTTTAGTGTTTACAGTCATCATATTTTGAATTATGCATTCTATCCTTGAATGTATGTGAATTATGGCATGCCAACCTATTTAATAAACACATTATATAGTTATGTCATGTCATCCTGTTTACATAGTCTCATATTTTGAACTATGTCTTTCCATCTTTTTAGTTAGCCATCATAATGTGAAATTGTGTCATGCTATCCTGTTTAGTTAGCCATCATATATGTGAAATTGTGTCATGCTATCCTGTTTGGTTAGACAACATAAATATGAATTATTTCATGCCCTCTTTTATTCCCCACTATCCATTGCACCTGTCTATCATACAATGTCTATACTTTCAATTACTTTTCTTGTTTACCAACCATTTGAATTGGAGAGCGTGATGGCAGTATCTAAGGGAGTAACAACACGGTCCTCAGAAAAGATAGTGCTACCAGTTGATGCAGATAGAACCACGGTTGTACTTGCCCAAGGACCAGATCCATCACACATAACCCAGACTCTCACAGATTGTACCCCTACCCAGTTGGACAGAGAACCAGCTACTCCCCTTCTAACCCCAACCCCGGCAGATAGTAACCCAGTTCCAGTTGACACAACACCGTTTCCACCACAGAGCACCCAAACACGAGCAGTTAGTATGGGAACTGCAGTGCCCAAAGCACGAGGACCACCACTCCGAATCCCAACTCAACGCTTAAAGGAGAAGAAGATTTGTTCTCAGGTCAGGTTTTGTAGCTATGATTCATACTCCTTTGCTCTTGCATTACTGTATTTACTCATACCAACTATTTTCAAATTTGATGGATGGAATTGAAACTCCAATGGCGCAACAGGTATGTTTTAAACCTATTTCTTTAACTGGTTTGTTGTTGTAACCTGCTCTATGTTGATTTCAGTTTCAATTGAATAAACAGTTATGTTCTCATGTCATGCACATTACAAGTGTTGTTATTGCTCTATAGTTACCCACACTTATATTTTGTCTATTCTGCTTTGTCTTGAACAAATATTATTTGAACTGTGTCTCTATCTTGATTTGGCAACAAAAACTAGAATGATATAGACCATAAAGTGACCATGGTACATAGATATATGTTTGTTTCATGCTGTTATCCTGTCCACTTTACTACTGAACTCATTTACCAAAATGAGTTTCATATACAACATGGTAAACATGTGATGTGTCTTCTTGTTTCTCTTTTAGAATGCGGACAAAATATTGGAGAATAGTACCACGTTATCTAATGGTAAAGGAAGTAATGCAGATAAGGTTCAAGATAGTGAGACATCCCTGTTGGTCTCCAAGAAAGCTGATAAAAACTATCTTGACGACAGTGAGGGAACCCAAAAGTCCTGTCTTGATGTAGTGTTCGAGTTACTGGCCACTACTGCTGGCACAAGCTCTTCGAACTCGCTGCCTAAATCAGTTCGTCTTCTTGGGTCTCAACTTCAAGTTGAAAGACATCAATCAGATGTGCTGTGACAGGAAGCTGAAGGACTGAGGAAGTCCCTGCAGAATTCAGATGCATATTTTCTGGTGCAACAGCAAGCGCTGGAGGATTTAAGCGCCAAACAAGAGAAAGTTAATAAGCTTGCTAAGCATCTTGCCAGCATTATGGGTACCCAGGATATTGTTTCTTGAGATCTTCTGAAGTGGTTTCAATTTTGGATTTGTTTTGCTACGGCGTTTATTTGCGCTGGTCGCCAACTTTGACAACCAGTGTATATGATATGCTACTTTGTTCCCTATATTTGCACTGGTGGCGAACTTTGATGCCCAGTGGATGTAATATGTGTAATAGCCGTGATAGCCTAGCGTTAGTTACTTGCTTATTTATTTCCTTGTTGTCTTGTTTATTTTTTTGCTTGTAGTCATTGCAGTTCTTTTTCCGCGGTTTGCTAGTGGCTACAATAACCTATTTTTTAAAACTAGGCCACAATAACCATGGGCTAATATTTACTGTAGTGACACTGGCCTCCTACTGGCCGTAGAAATAGTGGGCCTTCTATGGGCCGTAGAAACAATGGGCCTTCTACGGGCCGTAGAAACAATGTGCCTTCTGCGGGCCGTATCATCAATGGGCCTTATACGGGCCGTATGACCGATTGGCCAAACATGGGCCAAACAGACCGCATTATGGCCGTAAACAGGCTAGAGTTGGAATTGTCCATTCATGGGCCGAACATAACGGGCCATCGTTAATAGGCTGTATTTGATGACGCTATTAAAACGGCCCAACGTATTAACGGACCACAAACAGGCCGACTGTAACCACGGGCTGAATTTGGCCCACAAGCAGAAAATGACAGTAACGGGCCATAAGTAAATGAATGCTAGAAATGAGCCCAAGAATAAATGGGCTCTGAGAAGGCCGAAAGATAACATGGGCTGGAAACGGCCCAACGGAATAATGGGCCGTTAATGGGTATAAAGTCATACACTGTTCATTACGGGCCACTTTCACCACGGGCTGTTAATGGGTGTAAACTGATACACTATTCATTACGGGCCAGTTTCACCACGGGCCATTAACAGGCCAAGAGTTACATAGGGACTCGTATGGGCCGAAAGACGTCATGGGCCATACATGCGCCAGAAGTGAAAACGGGCTGGAATCATATTGGATGGCCCAGATGATGCTACTGGGCCTAATTCGGATAGGGCGTAAAGGGCCTTGGGTTAGCGGGCTGTAAATGGGCTATATGCGAACAGGCCGTTAACAGGCTTTCCATGGGCCAGCCCGCTACCTTTTGACCAAGTCAAACGGCCGACCTTTTCACAGGAATGGGCCTTTGTTGGGCCGTGCCACGTGTTGACGTATCATAGGCGCCTTACGTCCAATGAGTGGATGACATCTGTCCCAACGATGAGCAGACACGTGTTTCCTCCAGCCAATGATGATTTTACATGTGGAAAATCCCCATTGGCCGGGGTTGTTAATGGGTTATCGGATCCAAAACCTGACCCGATAGCTTAACGGCGTTCGGTGGATGCCACGTGTCGGTCACCCTTGACGAAAGTACTTCTGTGACGCGCGATTTATCGTCATGGAAGTGGACACTTCCGTGATGATAATTTTGGTAATGTCATGGAACACTTCTACAATAGCACGGGTATGACTATCTTAATTCTGTCATAAAATCGTCATGGATGTACATGCATGACAAAAAACGTGACCTACTGTGACAAACACGTATCATCACGGAAGTGTATTTTTTTGTAGTGTCTACTATGTCATGCCATGATCACATAGAACCAAATATGCTTTGTTTTGGATGTTGTCAATATTCTCCATGTGATGTTCCTACTAATGCTCATGAGGAGACCCCCATAGTTTCCTCATACATATTAGGAGATCTTTATGCATTTCATACTTTGCATGATTCCCATAATTGCTTGCACCATATGTGTTCCATGAATAACAATGCTCTAGCTATTTCTCATGATGCATTACATCCTTTGAGTCTTCATTATGCCATGCATAACAACAAACTATCATGATGGATGACATGTTTCTATATCACACATCCCATTTATTTGAGCATTGGATATTTTGTGCTAACCAACAAAAGCACGTGCACATCATAATGGATGATGTGTACATCTACCACGCACACAGAATTTTTCCTTTGCCTTTGTTTTGTGTAGGTACTCACGTATACTCGTCAACCTCTCAATCCCAAGAGTTTGACTAAGCAAGCTCTTGAGAGCAACGATGACTTGGGATCCCGTGGACTATCCTTACCACCGTTCCATTCGCACAAGGACTACACGCATCTCTTCTACTTGGCTCTCACACGACTATGGGCTATTTACCACTTGTCACCTTATGCCCATACTATCGTGTTCACTTTGCATGTTATGCCTCTTTACATGATTTTGCCATGCAATTGTGACCCTTGCTTGCATCTACCCATGATTCCCCATTATGCTACTCCTATGTGTATTTGCATGCTTGGTGGAGATCCTTTTTGCTATTGCCATGTTTACCATGTGCTTCATGCTATTGTTGATTGTTGTGTTGGGAGAGTCATGATGCCCCATTGCTACTTACATATGGCCTCTCGCCAATACATTGATGATATTTTTCTCATATCTTGCTTTCATGCTTGTGATATGTCATGTCCATTATTCATGCACACTATTTGCACATATGACATGCTTGCCATGACTCCCTCCAGTATGTTGCATCTTCGCACTACTAGCTTGCTTGACTTGATCGCTATGATTGCTTGCTATTTTGCATCACCCATGTTCCACTCTTACATGCTGTCTTGGGTTGATGACATATATGTTCATGCCTATCACTTGATTTGTCTTGAGCATTGTCTCTTGTCTCCATTAGTTGCATCTCTCATATCACCTTGTATTGAGTGCCAACTTGCTATGCTTATTGATCATGGAGACTTGGACATATTACTTGTGAAGCATGCTTGTTTACTTGAGCCTATTGTCCTTGGTTGTTCTAGCATCATATGCCTCCATACTATGAAATGCTCCCTTGTCTTTTCTTATGATAAGAAGGATGAAAACACTTGTTGGGTATCTCACGACTCGAATGATAGGTTTTGCATTTCTTCTAACCTCATTTGTTTTTCCGAGTGTTTGTCATGCTCTTTCATTTGGGAGGATTCACAAGGCGGTGCTGTTATGTGACAACTTGGTCATGCAAAGGCATACACGATGTGCAACACCAACATTTGCGATAATCTCCTAAAGGTGAACTCCTTCCCTTTGAGCCATCCTCAATTATGCATATTGGATGGGTCATTCTTTCATTGTTGTCTCCTTCTTCTTGTCTACATGATACATCTATTGGAGGGAGGACCGGCATTGCAGATTGGCTCTATGGACTTTCACATTGAGGAGCGCTCAGACTTATTGGATGCACCTTCGAACCTCCACTCATGCAACGACATCGAGCTTTGGTACATCAACACTCCTTTGACTTTTTGTACCACAACCTCCATATTTGTTGATTGTGCTTCCTCATGTCATGCTCGATGGACATATCACACTCACCACAAGTTTGCACCCTATGCATGGATTGACTCACATTATGATTGCCTTGTTGCATCTTGTATTCCCATGTCATCCATGATATATGAGCTTGTTCACTTCCTTAGCAAATTTGTTCTGATCTTCCTTGATGGCATATTCATACATCATGATCATATTGCCCATCATCAATTGCATGACAACATAATCACATTGAGCACCAATTACCATGTTCATGCTCTTGATAAACCATCACATTATGACATAATTTTGTGCAATGGTTGCCTTGATAACATTCACAACACCTTTGTGTGCCCAATGAATGAATTTTCTCTCATGAATGCTTTATATGTCATTTTACATCATTTGGACAAGCATCTCGTGCCTTTTCATGAACAATTCCTTTGGACAACCTCATGATTACTTGATGGACACTTTGTGTGCGCTAACCATTATATTTTCGAGTGTCGTTTGTGTTTGCTCTTCTTGCATGTATACCACTCTGGCGAGACCTTGGAGTACTTGGATTGTGCCATGTCTTCACTCCGTCCAACCACAAGTTCGTCCACGACAATCGTGTCCATGGTGATGAGGTTTTTGATCCGATGTCGGATCTTTCCCAAGAGAGGGGAGATGATGCAGAGCATCTGACGATCATCCCCACGTACACTACGACTACTCCCCAAGCCCTAAGTGGACATACGACGAGATCACTAACATACGCCATTAGACACAAGGTGAACCCGTTCCTAAATGCTTCCCCTTTCCACTTGTGCGAGACATGGTTGCTACCTAATGCAAAGACACTAAGTATGCTCAGGAACCGATGAGACAACCATCGAGATGCTCGAAGCATAGGACAAGTCCACATGGAAGCGGATCAAGAAGTGCCTCAGGTGGAGTCGCTGCGGAGCTACAGCGGCTGGACATCTGGCAGGAGCCCAGACATCTGGCGCCACCAACCAGAAGAAGACCAGAGAGAGACGGACACCAGGCGACTCTACAGCGGCCGGACATCTGGCGCCTCGCGACGGACCGGACATCCAGCACCTGCCCAGAAATCCAGCGTAGGCTATCCAAAGAGCACTGAGACGACTCCACCAGCCCGGACATCTGGCCCACAAGCCCAGACATCCGGCATCTCGGGAAGGCCCGGACATCCGGCCCGACGCCTGGACATCCGCCCCCCTGCTTGGGTGCAGTGCATCTGGGCCTAGGCCCATGTACCCCTTCGTCCCTTAGACTCTATATACTCCCCCACCTCATCCTAGTTAGGTCAGCGTTGATTTAGCTCATTTGTGAGATAGAGCCTCGCTCATCCATCCGGATCTACTCCTCATGAGGGACTGACACCTCTTCGGAGAAGATCCACCTGGATTCAAGAGCTCCATCCAGAGAAGACCATCAAGACCTCCTCACGGGGAAGAACTGATTACCCTTTGTATCATCCCTTGTTGACTTTGGATCTCGTGTTACTTTGTGCCTCGATGATCTAGCGCATGTGTGATCATATTCTCGTTGGTTGAGTGTTTTCTCTTGTGTTTTCCCGTGATTTCCCTCATTCCCCTCCTCGTGTTCTTCGTGTTCCTTGTAGGGATCCTCTCCAAACGTGAAAGATCGGCCTCTAGGGTTCCGCCCTACATCATTTTCCTCCTAAACCATCCAAGAAAAAGGATGATGATGATTTTGAACGCTTTGCTGAAATAATTAGACCTAACTTTTTTCGTATGTGTTTGACTGATATGCTTAAAATGAATCCTTATACTAAGTACATGAAAGATATTGTTACAAATAAAAGAAAGATACCGGAAGCTGAAATTTCCACCATGCTTGCTAATTATATTTAAGGGTGGAATACCTAAGAAACTAGGATATCCAGGAGTACCAACTATACCATGCTCCATTAGGAGAAACTATGTTAAAACTGCTTTATGTGATCTTGGAGCCGGTGTTAGTGTTATGCCTCTCTCTTTATGTCGTAGACTTGAATTGAATAAGTTGACACCTACTGAAATATCTTTGCATGGCCGATAAATCAACCATTATACCTATCGGTATTTGTGAGGATGTGCCTGTTGTGGTTGCAAACGTTACTATTTTAATGGACTTTGTTATTCTTGATATTCCCGGGGACGATAGTATGTCGATTATCCTTGGTAGACCCTTTTTGAATACTGCAGGGGCTGTTATAGATTGCAACAAAGGCAATGTCACTTTTCATGTTAATGGTAATGAGCATACGGTACACTTTCCGAGGAAACAACCTCAAGTTCACAGTATCAATTCTATTGGAAAAGTTCCATCAATTATTATTGGAGGTTTTGAATTTCCTCTTCCTACTGTCAAGAAGAAATATGATATTCTTATTATTGGGGATGTACATATCCCCGTTGAGGTAACCTAGTGTTATTCAAAATTTCTCCGGTTTCATGCGATTCGGAATGAGTTTGTTAACAAGACTTGATCAACCTTGTTAGTGGATTCCTTTTGATGAGCATGAGATGGATGAAGTTAGAAGGCACAACCTTCTGTACCCTCCTTTTACTTTCTGTTATTTATATTAAATAAAGCAAAATTAGTATTTTCTATCTGTTTTCTAAATTATCCTTGCAATAAAAAATACCCCGAAAATAAAAGCTCTCCAAATGCCCTGAAAATGAAATATGATTTTTTCTAGAATATTTGAGAATATCTGGTACTGAGAACATAGCAGAGGTTGCAAGCACCTGGCCACGAGGGTCGAGGGGACGCCCACCCCCTGGGGCGCCCCCTGCCTCATGGGCCCCTGGCGGCCCCCCTCCACTCATTCCTGCATCCACACACTTATTCTTCCTCCCAAAAAAATCACTAACCAGCTCAAGCATGAGTTCTAGCTCATCTTGCTACCATTTTCGATCTCCTTGCTCAAAGCTCCACTCACAAAACTGCTTTGGGGTATTGTTCTTTGGTATGTGACTCCTCTAATGGTCCAATTAGTTTTTGTTCTAGTGCTTTATTCATTGCAAATTTTTTCTGCTAAGGTGACCCTGTTCTTGAGCTTGCATGTCAAATTTATATGGTCCCAAGTAGTTCTAATGCATCATATAGTCTCTAGGCACTTGTGGGAGTAGTTGCTATCAATTTTGTTGAGTTTGGTTCACTTTTATTTAGAGTTACTAAAAATTTCAAAATTTTTTAGAAAATGATGAAGAGATTTTTGAGGGGCTCTTTGAGCCAAAGCTCGAAGGATAAACAAAATAAGGAGAATAAAAAGGCCAAGTATAATCTCCCTTGCATCGCGGAGGTTCGGCCGTGTGAATGGCCTTGTGATGAGTTCTTGAGAGCAGCCGAGATTCATGATGATTTTTATTCTTTGGCTGATAATGCAGGCCTCACCGACTTCCTCCACGACCAGCTCAAACAGTATCTCCTACTCACCAATACTTTCATGCAAAACTTTTACTTTCATGCTAAGAAATCCCCACATTCAGTGGAGTTTCATTTATATGATGAGGTTAGGGAGATGTCACTATGTGATTTTTGTGCGGTTTGCAAGATACCCTTCAAGGGCAGCATAGAGGAACCACATCGTAAGGATGTGAATGGATTTATTGATATGATTACTATAGGGTAAACGAGGAAGGTTTCTGATGCAAGAATTACTAGCATACACTTTCCTGTTCTACGTTACTCTGCAATATTGGCTAGTAGATGCTTAATTGGTCGCAGAAACTATAGAAACCTTAGTGCCCCTGATATTGTTATTTTGTGCCATGCTTTGCTTCGCGATAACACTATTAGTTTAGGCGCTATTATTGCTAAACGGTTAAGTCTGAACCATACAAAGGGCCCCATCTTTGGAGGCGTCTTTGCTTCACGCCTTGCTAAACATTTTAGGATACCTATTAGGCATTATGAGAAAGAGGAAAAGTTGCTGCCCACTATTTTTCTAGATTATAAGAGTATGGTAGCACATGAATTTATTGTTAAAAATGATGAGATGATGCTTAAGTATAATTTGAGATTTAATAAAACTCACATGAGACTATTATGTTGCCTACACCCTCTTTGTTTGACTTATCTTCAGGCACGTACCTCATCTTGCCGGAGGCCGTTCACGCATACCGGAGCGAGACACCAGCTCCAGAGCCTGAGCTGGAACCACCACTTGACCCTTATCGACTGTCCTTTTATCAGTGGGATCAGGAGGAGATCGCCAGCCAGTGGTACTCGGATGACACTCCTCAGTACGACCCCAGCTATAACTTCGATCCATGGGCATAGACCAACTTAGGCCAAAAGCCTAAGCTTGGGGGAGTATGTATTTCTCACCGACATTACATTCATGTTCACACACTCATCCTAGTTGTCGGTGCTCATACTTTTTCATTGTACTATCCATGCTAGTTTATTCTCTTTTCTTGCTTTCTTCTTGTGTGTTTGATAAACCTTAAGAAAGCCCAAAAAAATATTAGTTGTAGCATTTAGCTAGTTTACTTTCCATGCTTGTAGTAGTAATTAAAAGAAAACCCAAAAAGATTTCTCATTCTTCTTTTACTTGTTGGGAGATTTCTTGTGTAAATAGTTTAATTTCTTTTCTTTTCTTTGGGGGTCAAAAGGAGAAGACCACGATGAAAATGTTGAGTGGCTCTCATATGCATTATCATTGATTTAACCAAGAGCCCATATTACCTTGTCTTCTCCCTTGAATTGAATGCTTGCATTTTCCAGCTTAGTCCAATGCACGTGCACTATTATTATTATCCACACCATTCGGTCGTGCAAGTGAAAGGCAATAATGATGATATATTATGAATTGATTGAGATGAGAGAAGCTGGCATGAACTCGGCCTATCTTGTTTTTGTAAATATGATTAGTTCATCATTCCTGATTTGGCCTATTATGAATAAACATGTTTGCAATGACAATTAGGGATTATAGTTGCTTATGCCATGCTTAATTAGCTAGGAGTTTATAATGGTTTACCTTGCATGCCAACATGCTATTAAAATGGTTGTGATGTGGTATGATAGGGTAGTATCCTCCTTTGAATGATTTGAGTGACTTGACTTGGCACATGTTCACGCATGTAGTTGAAACAAAATCAACATAGCCTTCACGATATTTATGTTCATGGTGGATTATATCCTACTCATGCTTGCACTCAGTGTTGATTAATTTTAATACATGTTCATGACTGTTGTCGCTCTGTAGTTGGCCGCTTCCCAGTCTCTTTCTAGCCTTCACTTGTACTAAGCGGGAATACTGCTTGTGCATCCACTTCCATAAACCCCAAAGTTATTCCATATGAGTCCACCATACCTTCCTATATGCGGTATCTACCTGCCGTTCCAAGTAAATTTGTATGTGCCAAACTCCAAACCTTCAAATGAAATTCTGTTTTGTATGCTCGAACAACTCATGTATCAACTAGGGTTGTCTGTATCTTCCATGCTAGGCGGGTTATTCTTAAGAGGAGTGGACTCCGCTCCTCACTCACAAGAAAATGGCCGGTAACCCGGATGCCCAGTCCCATGCTCAAATCAAACCAAAATAGTTACAAACAAAACTCCCCCAGGATTATTGTTAGTTGGAGGCACCCATTGTTTCGGGCAAGCCATGGATTGATGCTTGTTAGCGGTGGGGGAGTATAAACTTTACCATTCTGTTTGGGAACCACCTATAATGTGTGTAGCATGGAAGATATCGAGATCTCTCAGTTGTTATGTTGACAATGAAAGTATACTGCTCAAAATATTATTTATCTCTATTTCAAAATCGAGCTCTGGCACCTCTACAAATCCCTGCTTCCCTCTGCGAAGGGCCTATCTATTTACTTTTATGTTGAGTCATCATCCTCTTATTAAAAAGCACCAGTTGGAGAGCACCGCTGTCATTTGCATGCATTACTATTAATTTATATTGAGTATGACTATGACTGGATCTCTTTTACCATGAATTACAATGTTTAGTTAGTCGTTGATCTTTAGAGGTGCTCTGCATTTATGTTTTGCGGTCTCAGAAAGGGCTAGCGAGATACCATCTTGTTATATCATATTATGATTGTTTTGAGAAAGTGTTGTCATTCGAGATTTATTATTATTGCTCGCTAGTTGATTATGCCATTGATAT
The DNA here is from genome assembly GCF_002162155.2 of Triticum dicoccoides. Taxonomy (NCBI): domain Eukaryota; kingdom Viridiplantae; phylum Streptophyta; class Magnoliopsida; order Poales; family Poaceae; genus Triticum; species Triticum dicoccoides. The sequence continues at coordinate 386,459,811 of NC_041393.1, read as the reverse complement.
GAGTAAACATGAGACCTAAGTGTTATTGTGAATATGGTTAGTTCATAATCTTTGCTGAAAACTTGAATGCTGGCTTAACATATTTACAACAACAAGAGCAAATAGAGTTTGTAAAAGTTTTTCTTTATCACTTTCAGTTTGTCAACTGAATTGCTTGAGGACAAGCAAAGGTTTAAGCTTGGGGGAGTTGATACATCTCCGTTGTATCTACTTTTCCGAACACTTTTGCCCTTGTTTTGGACTCTAACTTGCATGATTTGAATGGAACTAACCAGGACTGACGCTGTTTTCAGCAGAACTACCATGGTGTTATTTTTGTGCAGAAATAAAAGTTCTCGGAACGACCTGAAAATCCACGGAGCAACTTCCTGGAATTAATAAAAATATTGGAGAAAGAATCAACATCAGGGGGCCCACACCCTGTCCACGAGGGTGGTGGGCGCGCCGCCCTGCCTTGTGGCCCCCCTGATGCTCCACCGACGTCAACCCCAACTCCATATATTCACGTTCGGGGAGAAAAAAATCAGAGAGAAGGATTCATCACATTTTACGATACGGAGCTGCCACCAAGCCCTAATCTCTCCCGAGAGGGCTGATCTGGAGTCCGTTCGGGGCTCCGAAGAGGGGGATCCGTCGTTGTCATCATAAACCATCCTCCATCACCAATTTCATGATGCTCACCGGCGTGCGTGAGTAATTCCATCGTAGGCTTTCTGGACGGTGATGGGTTGGATGAGATTTACCATGTAATCGAGTTAGTTTCGTTAGGGTTTGATCCCTAGTATCCATTATGTTCTGAGATTGATGTTGCTATGACTTTGCTATGCTTAATGCTTGTCACTAGGGCCTGAGTGCCATGATTTCAGATCTGAACCTATTATGTTTTCATGAATATATGTGAGTTCTTGATCCTATCTTGCAAGTCTATAGTCACCTATTATGTGTTATGATCCGTTAACCCCAAAGTGACAATAATTGGGATACTTACCGGTGATGACGTAGTTTGAGGAGTTCATGTATTCACTAAGTGTTAATGCTTTGGTCCGGTACTCTATTAAAAGGAGGCCTTAATATCCCTTAGTTTCCAATAGGACCCTGCTGCCACGGGAGGGTAGGACAAAAGATGTCATGCAAGTTCTTTTCCATCAGCACGTATGACTATATTCAGAATACATGCCTACATTACATTGATGAACTGGAGCTAGTTCTGTGTCACCCTATGTTATAACTATTACATGAGGAATCACATTCGATATAATTATCCACTGATCCAATGCCTACGATCTTTTCACATATTGCTCTTTTCTTAGTTACTTTACCGTTGCCATTGTTACAATTACTACAAAACTGCTACTGCTACTTTTGCCACTATTACCGTTACTTCCATACTACTTTGCTACTAAATACTTTGCTGCAGATACTAAGTTATCCAAGTGTGGTTGAATTGACAACTCAACTACTAATACTTGAGAATATTCTTTGGATCCCCTTGTGTCGAATCAATAAATTTGGGTTGAATACTCTACCCTCGAAAACTGTTGCGATCCCCTATACTTGTGGGTTATCAGTTCTCCGCTCCATACACAACCCAGCAGAATGGCATCGTAGAGCGCAAGAACAAAACACTGATTGAGATGGCGCGGACGATGCTTGATGAGTACAAGACTCCAAGGAAGTTCTGGCCTGAAGCCATTGATACTGCATGCCACGTCATCAACCGTGTTTATCTTCACAAGCTTCTGAAGAAGACATGCTATGAGCTTCTAACTGGTAAGAAGCCAAACGTCAGCTACTTCAGAGTATTTGGTGGTAGGTGCTGGATCAAGGATCCACATCACACTAGAAAATTTGCACCGAAAGCACATGAAGGTTTTATGCTTGGTTACGGAAAGGATTCGCACTCCTACAGAGTCTTTAATATCTTTCACTATAAAATGGTTGAAACTGTGGATGTGCGGTTCAATGAGACTAACGACTCGCAAAGAGAGAACCTGGCAAATGTGCTAGATGAAGTCCCTCCTAATGAATCGATTAAGCTTATGGGTACTGGAGAAATCATACCTTCAGAGGCACAGGCTGAAGTGGAACTTATCATTTCTGCGCCTAATCAACCTGAAGACACTGCTCAGCCTGAAGCCAATGCTGAAGAAGAAGACAATGATCAGCAAGGGCAAAATCTTTGTCTAGTTCATCCTCATGTTGCAAATGAAGTGCAGATTGAGAAGATAATTGATAGCATTAATGCACCTAGTCCACTCACTCGTTCAAGAGCAACACAGCTAGCAAATTTCTATGGGCACTTTGCATTTGTCTCTATATCTGAACCCAAGAAAGTTGTTGAAGCCTTCATGGAACCTGAATGGATTCAAGCTATGAAAGAAGAGCTTCAACAGTTCGAGCTGAACAATGTGTGGGAATTAGTCAAGCATCCTGACCCTCGCAAGCACAATATCATTGGCACCAAATGGATCTATCGCAACAAACAAGATGAGCATGGTCAAGTTGTTAGAAACAAGGCTCGTCTCGTTGCTCAAGGATACACTCAATTTGAAGGGATTGACTTCGATGAAACATTTGCAGCGGTGGCTAGGCTTGAAGCCATTCGCATACTACTAGCCTATGCCAACCATCACAACATCCGTCTGTATCAAATGGATGTGAAGAGTGCCTTTCTCAATGGCAAGATTGAAGAAGAAGTGTATGTTGCACAACCACCTAGCTTTGAAGATCCAAAACATCCTGATATGGTATACAAGCTCAACAAGGCACTGTATGGCCTCAAACAAGCCCCTCGTGCTTGGTATGGCACTCCCAAAGACTTCCTAAGGAGCAAAGGCTTCAAACCTGGTTACCTGGATCCCACTCTCTTCACGAAGACATACGATGGTGAACTGTTTGTGTGCCAGATCTATGTGGATGACATTATCTTTGGTTGCACTGACAAAAGATACATTGATGAGTTTGGGCACATGATGCAAGAGCAATATCATATGTCCATGATGGGTGAACTGAAGTTCTTCCTTGGTCTTCAAATCCGTCAGTAGAGCAACGACATCTTCATATTTCAAGAGAAATACCTCAAGGATTGCTTGAAGAAGTTAATGCAAGACTGCAAAGGGTACACGACGCCGATGCCAACCAAAGGTCAATTGGGCCCCGACGACAATGGTAAAGAGTTCGATCAAAAGGTATACCGCTCCATGATTGGTTCTTTACTCTATTTATGTGCATCCAGGCTAGATATCATGCTTAGCGTTTGCATGTGTGATCGATTCCAAGCAGCACCAAAGGAATCGCATCACTTAGCTGTGAAGCGAATTCTTCGATGTTTGGCTTACACCCCAACACTAGGATTATGGTATCCAAAGGTCTCAGAGTTTGATCTAGTTGGATTCTCAGATGCTGATTATGCTGGTGACAAGGTTGATCGCAAGTCCACATCAGGCACATGTCACTTTCTTGGATGATATCTTGTTTGTTGGTCTTCAAAGAAGAAGGACTGTGTGTCTCTCTCCACTTTTGAATCTGAATACATTGCTGCTGGATCTTGCTGTTCTCAGCTTCTATGGATGAAGCAAACTCTCAAGGACTATGGCATCCATCTGAAGCAAGTGCCACACTACTGCGACAATGAAAGCGCCATCAAGATTACCAACAACCCAGTTCAGCACTTGAAGACAAAGCACATTCAGATCCGTCATCACTTTCTCAGAGATCATGTCATGAAGGAAGATATTGATATCATTCACGTCAACATTGAAGAGCAATTGTCTGATATCTTCACAAAGCCCTTTGATGAGAAAAGGTTTTGCAAGTTGCGGTGTGAGCTAAATATCTTTGAATCCTCAAATGTCCTGTGATTGGACACACATCCTAACGCTTATTCATATTGATGACTTAGATGTGCAACACACGAAGTAACGTATATCTTCAATCAATGAAGACATACACTCTAGGTGTGAATACATTAATGCGGAATTGGACTTCGGAGCGCCACAATAATTGTGTGCCGTGTCTGGGTCTAGTACTTCCTATATGGTGGGTAAAGCCACCACCAAACTCTTGTTTGAAGTGCTTTATTTGGCGTCACATTTGCATAATCTTCGCATTTGGGTTTGCCTTCAACATTGATTTTTCTTCGCGTTTATCTTCACAATGTTGATTTGGTATCATACTGATATATACATATATTTGTGTTCTGTCCTCTACAACATTCACTTATAGCTATGATTTCATGTTTGAATCTTTTGATCTAAGTGAATGTGATCGGACCCTAACCCCATCTATGCTTCTACCTCAGATTCTATCTATCCAAATCATATGCATTCAATTGAAACTATCATTTGTCTTCTCCGAGTCCTTGTCAGCAAAGACGCAGAGACAAAAATTGAATGTGTTTTAATGCTATATCCTTACTGCCTGAAACCCGGAGAAGCCGGAATGACCACCCAACAACCCAGGCATGCGTGGGAACATGGAACAACTTTCAATGTGTTGCATGCATGCCATGTGTCCTTCAGATGTGAACTGCCAGGGGCACCTGCTTAATTACGTTGTGTTGTCCCTTTCCTTATGAATACTCAACTCACCGTGATCACAATCTCTTCTTCCACCTCACCACCTCGCACAAACCCTAGCGCCTCCACTAGCTCGCGATGACGCCAGAGACGAAGCGCTTAACTGCCGCGACTTCTTCAATGCCGTCCTCACGCCGGCTGCGGACCTCGTCCTCTCTGCCGCCGCCATACGTGTCTTCCGTCACCAAGTTAGGGCGTGGGAGATTGAACTGCTCGGCCTCCCTCTTTGCCTCGTCTAGCAGTTCATCAAGGGTAATTAAAACTTACTTTTACTGCCTTTTTGATCCTCCAGATCCATCCACTTCAACCAAAAGTGGTTTCTAAACTTCCAAATCCAGATCTATCATGCCAAGTATATTCACTTATGCTTCACAACTAGTTAGATTCCTCACTTGTACTTATTCATGGATTCGTACAAATCTGGAACCAACTCTCTCCAAATAAGTGAATGTCTTTGCACTATGAGGTCAATGTCTTCAAACTGATTTACCTTCAAAATCTTCTAAGAATGCATATGACCTCTTCCCCTTCCCTCGCACCTCTAATGATGTCATAGGTACATGTCCGTGGGAGAATCCCTTGGTTCTCATAGTCTGTATTCATTTGCAGAATTCTTACAGCAACACATCAACTCTCCTGAAGCCAGTTCCTGTCTGACCAGCAGACAGAAGCCATTCACAGTCTTGAAGCCTTTCAACTTGAATATAATGGCCACTAAGAAATCAGCTAGAAAGGGTGGCAGGCAGCACCATGGGGATACTGCCAAGGATTTGCCACCAGATCTCTTTGAAATGTACAAGACAGATCCTGAAGAGAATTACAATCAGCGCAAGACTTGAATCCAATGGATTCGAAGATATTGGGCAGAGGAATGGTTCAAGTATAGATTTGTCACTGCTGAGTATGCTGAAAAGAACGCCATCAAGCGACCACGGGGAGATATTGTATACAGAGGTCTGCTGCCCAAGTCCCAGTCTGAAGCCATTGCTCAAGGATTCTACCCTTGCATGGTCCATGGACTGCATCCAGACAATGCCGACCCATCATCTCTGTTGTGGTGTCGTGAAGACAATCTCTTCAAGCGCAATTTCTAGTTTGCAAAGGAGTCTGCTGCAAAGAACAAGAAAGCATTTGGACTCGACTTCAACCCTGGTCCATCTACTCCAAGGGCTGATGGCACCCGCGATGCCAATCCAAATGTCTTCGGCCCCTTATATAACCTCGACGGCCTTCTCACTCACATAGATGTACAGGGGGCCGCTGTGGAGCACTCAGCTGATGACGCAGATTCTGATGAAGCGCCAGCTCCACCTAAGCAGCAGAAGCAGAAGAAATCAAATGCGTCAAAGCCCTCTGCTGCACGAAAAGCTTCACGTGCGAAGCCATTGGCAACTGCACCTCCTGAACTCAGTGTGCAATCTGAAGATCTTTCTCGTATCTCCAAGAAGACAGAGAATCCGAAGAAGAATAAGCCCATGAAGATTTCTGGGCATGAACTTACTCCTGCTGTCGTTCTATGGAATGAAGATGAAACCATTGATCTATTCAGCGATGACGATCTTGGTGATGATGCCCTTGAACTTCTGATCAAGAGCAAGAAAGAGGCGGAGATCTTCAACGATCTGCCCCTCTTTGATGTGGATATTCTGAACAACTTCATTGATGAGTGGTTTGACAACCCGAGCCTCAGCATTGATGATCTCCAGCTGCCAGTTGATATCAGTGTCACCTTCCATGGAGCCATTGCAAATGAGTTGGCCTTGGCTCGGAAGATCGTCGAGCTGAAGAACAAAATTGATTATGAAAAGGCTCAATTCAAGAAGAACATGGCCAAGCTCAGCGTGGCTGATGTTCAAACCTTCAAGGAGACGCTGCACGAGCTCAAATAACAGTTTCACAAGAAACGTGAAGAAGCAAAAGGTTCAAGAGAGCGGATGAAATACTTCACAGAGAAATGTGTTAAAGCACACAATGAGGCAGAAAAGCGCAAGGCTCTTGGGCGTCCAGGCATCGACCCCAAGATGGCTGCCAAACTGAAGAGGAAGCCTGCTGTGGCCCAAGCTAAAGCTTCAAGGCAGGAAGCACCTCGCATTGTCTTCCCTGCCAACACGACAGGCTCGAAGCCTAAGGTCACACAGCAGCTTCAGACCTCAAGAAGACAAGGGCAACTGAAGCCGAAGCCAAGAAGCGCAAGCATAATAGTGTTTCTGATGATGCTCCGTCAAAGAAGAAACCGAAAAAGGCTTCAAAGAAAGAGCATGCTGCAGCCTCTGAGCCTCTTGTTGTCGAGCCCATTTCTGTTGCTCGTCATGCCTCCACCAACCAAGAGCATCAACTTATGATCCACGAGCCTGCTTTCACAAAGGCTCCTGAAACTGAAGAAGTACCAGCTGTTGACCCCGTCACAGCTGAAGACATTGGTCGTGAAGACAATGTAGATGATGATGAAGTCCTTCCTCAAATCGAGCATCAACCGGTATAATCGCCTGTTCTCACGAACATCGAACTCATCAGCATTGGTCGTCCCTTGATGCCAATTTCTCAGGGTGATTCATGGGCTTATCGCCCCCAGCAAGACACCCCCTCTTATGATGAAACTCCTACAACTCCACCACCTCAAGCCACCACTCCGATGTTTGATGACGACTACATGGTGCAGACCACTCCATCACCACAGGCGTCGCCCGCATTCCGCAGGCTTCGCAAATGCCCTAGGCCATAGGTCACCATGTCCAGCATTCCAGAAGGAGAAGTGCACCAAATCTTAGTTGCACGTGAAGTGTTTCCTGAACCCACTCCTACTGTGAATGTCTCTGAATCTGAAGCAAAAGCTACTGAAGACATTTCGGCTACATCAACCGATGACAATTAAGAACCAAGATAAGAAGAAGAAAGAGTTGCCACACCCCCTGTCACTCAAGAAGTTGTTCTCAAGGAGAACGTGACTGTGCCTGACCCTCCTGTCATTGAAGACATGGAGGTTGTGAACACTGACGCTGCCAATAACAATGGTACTGAAGATAATGTGGAGCCTGAAGCCAATGTTGTGCCTGAAGCTCAAGTGCAACCTAAAGCCCATGTGGATACTGATGCCACTGTTCCAGCCCCAAGGCCTCACACAATAGAACATGCCTATAATCGTGGTGAACTTGTCACAGTTCGGTGGCCCATCATGGTGCCTCCTGAAAGTGCTAGTATCGACTAGAGGGGGGGGGGGTGAATAGGCGATTTTTATGAAAGTCTTCAAAACTTAGATGTCTCGAAGACAAACAACAGAAATGACCTAGTTGATATGCAGCGGAAGATAAACTACCATAAGCAAGCCATAGTCAAATATGCAATGATGTGAAAGTACATGACTAATAGCAGCTAAGTAATAAGGATCAGGATGGAAGATAGTGTGAAGCCAATCAACAGTAGTAGTCAAGCAATGAAGTCAAACAGATACATAGATAGGCAGTGACTTCACGAAGACAAACTTAAGTAAAGGATGGAAAGGGATAGAACCAGTCGCTTGTTGAAGACACATGATTTGTTGGACCAGTTCCAGTTGCTGTGACAACTGTACGTCTGGTTAGGGAGGCTGAGATTTAACTCAGAAGACCGTGTCTTCACCTTATTCCCCTTGAGATAAGGACACCCAGTCCTCGCCCAATCACTCTGGTAAGTCTTCAAGGTAGACTTCCAAACCTTCACAGACTTCGTTCACCGGCAATCCACAATGACTCTTGGATGCTCAGAACGCGACGCCTAACCGGCTAGAGGATTCACAGTCCTCAAGTGTAATAAGTCTTCAGGTCACACAGACAGAAAGACTTCAGTGATGCCTAACACTCTTTGGCTCTGGGTGTTTGGGCTTTGTCCTTGCAAGGATTTCTCTCTCTCAAATGCTTCGAGGTGGGTTGCTCTCAAACGACAAAAGCCGTGCACTAACTCTGAGCAGCCACCAATTTATGGTGTAGGGGGTGGGCTATTTATAGTCACAAGGCAACCCGACCTGATTTGTCCGAATGACCCTGGGTCACTAAGGAACTGACACGTGTTCCAACGGTCAGATTTCAAACACACGCGGCAACTTTACTTGGGCTACAAGCAAAGCTGACTCATCCAGCTCTGGATAAGATTTGCTCTCATTGTCTTCGCTCGAAGACATAGGATTTGGGTTGAGCATCACTTCAGTCACTCTGACTTAGTTCAGTTGGACCCCACTTAATAGTATGGTGGTTCCTATGACTCAACAAAGAAGAAAAGGAAACAACGAAACCACACAGTCTTCACACTCCATAGTCTTCATGCAATGTCTTCTCATGTCATAGTCTTCAATATGAATATCTTCTCATACCACCATTGTCTTTAATGTCTTCATACATTTTTAGGGGTCATCTCCGGTAGGTAAACCGAATCAATGAGGGACACTACCTGTGTTATCCTGCAATTCTCACAAACGCATTGTCCCTCAACCAACTTTGTCGTCAATACTCCAAAACCAACTAGGGGTGGCACTAGATGCACTTACAATCTCCCCCTTTTTGGTGATTGATGACAAACTAGTTGAAGTTTTCAACGGGGATAAAGTATGTGAAATTGTAAAGGATAGGGAATTGTCTTCAGAAGTAGCAAGGGCTCCCCTGAAGATGTGCATATAAGTAATTTGCTTTTGGAATGCAAATGCACATGGCAGGTTGTACTTGTGGAGATCCACTTCAACTTATGAAGATAAATCATCATGCATGAAATGATATAGTAAGTAGAATGACATGCATAATGAAAAATGGACGTCTGCAGAATGATCTAAGTGCGGAAGTTATCATCGCACATGCGGAATTTATCATCACATCACAGTAAAGCAAATAAGTAGCAGACGGCCATCAAGTTTAGGTGTTACAACTCAAAGAACCAAATGTTTTTAAAAAGCAAGACTTGTAAGCACGAGGCAAAATATAATGCAACCACCCATATGAACCCGCTTGAAGACTGTCAACTCATACGCTTCTCCCCCTTTTGTCAGTAAGGACCAAAAAGGTTTGAAGACATAGAGCATCTACTCGTTCTCATGAGCAGGTGAAGCAGCAGGGTTATCGTCGTTGCTTGGCGGTGCAGACGAACTTGGTGCAGTGTTGATGCGTGCAATAGTAGGAGGTGGTGAAGTAGCATCATCTTCGTCATCGATCACTCTGGCATTGACAGTTGCCGCAGAGGAAGAATATTCAGAGTCTTCAAGAGATGGAGTGCGATGTAGGACAGCAGTCCGTGGAGGAGTGGAGTCAAACTGGAATCTTTCATTGAAGCCATCGTCTTGAAGATCTGCTTCAACACTAAGCAGGGTCAAGCTCTTCCATGATCGCCGGCAAGTTTCATGAGCAACAAAGGCATTCTTGGTGGCAAGGTTATGAATGCGATTGACATCCACCAAGAGGCTTTGCATCTGTCTCTTGAGCCAAAAGTGATCTTTATCCTGTTTCTGGTGAAGGGCCACAAGAAGTTCTCGGTCATTGAGAACACGAGAACGCTTCCGAGGCCTTTCGGCAATGGTGCTTTCAGTGGCTTCAGTAGGTGCTCGATGAGGTAGATGAGTATTTCCAGCCAATGGATAGATTCGTGTTGCTGCTTGAACACCTTCAATGGGTTGAGTGAAGCTTTGGTGCTCGACATTCTGAAGACAAAGAGGCTTCTTGGCAGGGTCAGAGTATATGGCTTCAACTGACATATCAACCTCAGGTAAAAAGATCAGATGATTGTGAGCAGATGGTTGATAGTTGACAGATGAGTGTCGCTTGATGAGGCGCATGACCCATGGAGCATAAAACTTCAGACCAAACAGGTCAGATCCAGAAGCAGCAAGTTGCCTGATGAAGAATTCTTGAGTATTGAAGCTGATGCCATTGAGAATGTAGAAGACCAAAGTCTTCATAGCTCCTTCAAGCTTGGCCGCTGATGAATGTCCTTTGATAGGCCATAGAGTTCGCCTGATAATATGATATATTGTGCGTGGCAGATACTCAAGGTCTTCAACAAAGAACTCTGTTGGATATTCAACGTCAGATGGCAAGGGCTTCGTCATGCTCAACATCTGGCTCATGTTGGGTTCTGGCTTATGGAAGATGCTCTCCAATGCATTGCGGTGTAGCTGACAATCAGGCTCATATAGCTCGCCAGGAGTGGCTAGCCCTGTAAGCTCAATGATGTCAAGAGCTTTGGCTTCATGATGAATGTTTCCGGTCATCCATTCGAGGACCCATGTCTTGATATCTCTGTTGTAGCCGCGAATGTGTAGAGTAGCATAGAATTGAAGCAATAGCTCTTCATTCCAGTGTTCTTCGTCTGTCACAAAGTTGAGCAGACCAGCATCACAAAAGCAATCAAGTGCTTCTTCTAAGCACAACAGTACAGCAATGGCTTTAGTGTCGAGGCGCATATGAGGGAAAATGGGGCCTTGATCATACAGAACGCAGGAGTAATAGCTTCGCTATTGATAGCTCCAGAAACGATCTGATGACATCCTTGGCTTTGAGTAAGGGTTCTTGGCGCTGTCAAAGAAGGTATTGTGGCTTTTGAAGCCATTAGCATTGAAGGACCCTGGTGAGTTTGTAGTACCTGGAAACCTTGGCAGTCTTGGCTTGGGCTTCTGGACCTGAGGCCTATGCTCAACATGATAATCAAATTGAGGTCCAGAGGCAGTAGGCGGAGGTACCAGAATGGGCCATCGAACAGTGGTTAGCTGACCATGACTGTATGCTTGCTCAATTGTGTGAGGCCTTGGTGGCGGAACAGGAGCAGTGGCAACAGCTGAGGCTTCAGGCTGCACAACAGGTGCTTCGGGAGCAGTTGCCTCACTAGCTTCAGGTGCAGTGGCCTCATTAGCTTCAGGCGCAGTGGCCTCATTAGCTTCAGGCACACTGGTTGGTTCAAGCTCCACATTAGCGTCAGCCATGACAACGTCATCGGCTTCATTGGCGTTGGTGGTGGCAGCTTCAACATTTTCAACCTCCTCTTGATGAACAGGAGGGTCGGGCACTGGCACGTTCACATCAGGAACAACTTCTTCAATAACTGGGGGAGTAGGGACTCGCACGTCTTCTTGATTCTCTTCGGCTGATGTAGCCAGAATGTCTTCAGCAGCTTGGGCTTCAGACATGGAGACATTCACAGTTGGAGTGGGTTCAGAAAATACTTGACGTGCAACAGGTTGGCGTTGCACTTCTCCTTCTGGAATGCTCGACAGAGGGACTTGAGGCCTTTGTCCTTTCTGAAGCATGCGAAGTGCTGGCAACGCCTTTGGAGATGGAGTTGGCTGGGCCTCAAAGTCTTCTTCTTCTTCTTGCACGGGTGGTGTAGCTTGTTGTTGTTGTTGGAGAGTACTTGGGGAGTCTTGTTGCTGTGGGTGATCAGCCCACGATGCATCCTGAGCAATTGGCATCAGAGGACGACCAATGCTGATGAGTTCGCTGTTCGTAAGAACAGGCGATGATATCACATTGTGTTCGATCTGAGGAAGAACTTCATCATCTTCAACATTGTCATCATGACCAATGTCTTTAGCAGCGGTGGGTTCAGCTGCTAGAATATCTTCAGCTTCATGAGCCTCTGTGGAAGCAGGCTCATGAACTATCATCCTTCTATCTTGATGTTCTGACGCAGGGTGAACCACTGAAATGGGTTCAACAACTAAGGGCTCTGTGGGAGCAGCCCTAGTCTTCTTGGTCTTGCGCTTCTTCTTGGAGGGAGTGGCATCAGAGGCTTCAGTATTCTTCCTCTTTCTGGCTTCAGCCTCGGCAGCCCTCATCTTCTTCTGTTCTGAAGTGGTTGTGGTGACCTTTGGCTTCAAGCTAGTCATGCTGCTTGGCAAGATAATGCGAGGGGCTTCTTGGCTTGAAGGTGCAGGCTGGTCAGCATGAAGCTTCTTCTTTTTCTTTGCAGCCATCCTGGGGTCAATGCCAGGACGGCCAAGTGACTTGCGCTTCTCAGCCTCATTGTAGGCAAGCACACACTTATCAGCCAAACTCTTCATGCGCTCACGAGAGCCTTGAGCTTCTTGGCGCTTCTTCAGAAAAGCTTCTTTAAGCTCATGCAGCATGACCTTGAAGTTTCTGACGTCTTGAACACTGAGCTTCACCACATGCTTCTTGAATTGAGCCTTCTCATAATCAATTTTGTTCTTCAGCTCAACGATGCGCTGAGCAAGAGCTAGCTCGAAAGCAATGGCGCCATTGAAGGAGACGCTGAGGCCAATGGGAAGCTGCAAATCTTCAAAGCTGAGATTGGGGGTGTCGAACCACTCATCAATGAAGTTATGAATGATTGCCACATCAAAGAGAGGCAAGTTGTTGAAGATTTCTGCTTCTTCCTTGCTCTTTATTAGTTGCTCAAGGGCATCATCAGCAAGATCTTCATCATTGGACAGATCAATGGGTTCTTCACGCAGAATGGTGGCAGGAGTCAAGGCTTGATCAGTATGCCTGACAAGTTGCTTTTTCTTCTCCGTCTTCTTGGAGATACGGGATTGATCTTCAGACTGCACACTGGCTTCAGGAGGTGCAGTGGCCAGAGGCTTCGCACATAAAGCTTTTGGAGGTGCTGATTTAGAAGCCTTTAGCTTCTTTTGATTCTGCAGCTTCGGAGGAGGAGCTGGGGCTTCATCAGTGTCAGCATCATTATCAGAATGATCTACTCTGGCACCCTGAACGAAGATGTAGGTGATGAGGCCGTCAAGGTTGGAGAAGGGGCCGATGACATTGGGTTCTGCATCACGAGAGCCGTCAGCACGAGGAGCAGAGGGACCAGGGTTGAAGTCTAATCCCAATGACTTCTTGTTTTCCTTGGCCGAAGCCTTTGCGTGCTGGAGGTTGCGCTTGAAGAGAGCATCATCACGACACCAGAGTAATGATGTGGGATCGGCATTCTCAGGCTGAGGTCCACGGACCATGCAAGGATAGAAATCTTGTGTAATAGCTTCAGCTCTGTTCTTGGGTTGAAGACCTCGATAGAGAATATCGCCCCAAGGACTCTTGATTACATTCTTCTCTGCATATTCCTTGGTCACGAACTTGTACTTGAACCACTCTTCAGCCCAATAGCGTCGAATCCATTGGATTCGTGTCTTGCGCTGATGATATGTCTCTTCAGGATCTGTCTTGTAGAGCTTTGCTAGGTCATCAGGCAGATCTTTGGATGTTCCTTCTCGGCACTGTCTGCCACCCTTCCTTGCTAATTTTTCTGCAGCCATGAACTTCAAATTGAACGGCTTCAATATGTTCAATGGCTTCAGAGACTTTCGCTTGCTGGTCAAGCCGGAACTGGCTTCAGGAGAATTGATATGATGCTGTAAGTATTCTGCAAACGAATGCAGACTATGAGAACCAAGGGATTCTCCCACGGACATGTACCTGTGACAGCATTAGAGATGCGAGGGAAGGGGAAGAGGTCATATGCATTCTCAGAAGATTTTGAAGATAAATCAGTTTGAAGACATTGACCTCATGATGCGAAGACATTCACTTATATGAGGTGAGTTGGTTCCAGATTTGTACCAATCTGTGAATAAGTACAAGTGAGGAATCAAACTAGATAGGAAATCTAAGTGAATAGACTAGGCATTATGAGATGCAGACATAATAGATCTAACATTGAGTAGGTAGAAACCACTTTCGGTAAATAGGATGAATCTATGAAGATCAAAAAGGTGGTAAAAATAGAGTTATAATTACCGCACGAAGAACTGCTAGATGGGATGAATAGGAGACCGAGCAGTTCAGCCCACCGTGCCCTAACTTGGCGACGGAGGACACCTACGGTGACGGCAGAGAGGACGATGTCCGCGGCCGGCGTGAGGTCGGCGTCGGAGAAGTCGCGACAGCTAAGCGCTTCATTGCCGGTGTCGTCGAGAGCTAGCGGTGGCGCTAGGGTTTTGACGAGGTGGAGAGGTGGAAGAAGGATTTCTTTACCGTAGGGGACACGTATTTATAAGTAGGTGAGGGGCACAACGCAATTACGCTGGTGCCCCTGGCGGTTCACATCTAAGGGGCACGTGGCAAGAATGCAACATACTCAGAGTTGTCCCACGTTCCCACGCCCGCCAGGCATGTCGGAGAGTTGTTCCGGCTTCTCCGGATTTCAACAATAAAGATAAGTCATTTAAAACAAATTTAATGTTTGTCTCTTTGCCTTCTGCTGACTAGGACGCAGAGAAGACATTCGACAGTTTCAATAGAATGCATATGATTTGGACAGATAGAGTTTGAGATAGAAAGCATATAGAGGTTAGGGTCCGATCACATTCACTTAGTTCAAAAGATTCAACTTGAAGACGTAGCTATAAGTGAATGCTGTAGAGGACAGAACACTAGTATATATATGCAATCAAATCATCATAGCATAGAAAATCATGAAGATAAATTGAAACTGAAGACAAACCAAATGCGAAGTCTTTGCAAAATAACGCCATGAGTGAAACACTTCAAACAGAAAAATTTGGTGGTGGCGTTACCCACCGTATAGGAAGTATTAGACCCAGACACGGCGCACAATTATCGTGGTGCTCCGAAGTCAAATTCCATGTTAATGTATTCACACTTAGAGTGTAAATCTTCATTGATTGAAGATCTACATTACTTTGTGTGTTGCACATCTAAGTCATCAACATGCATAAGTGTTAGGATGTGTGCCTGATCACAGGACATTAGAGGATTCCAAGATATTTAGCTCACACTGTAACTTGCAAAACCTTTTCTCATCCAAGGGCTTTGTGAAGATATCTGCCAGTTGCTCTTCAGTGTTGACGTGAATGATATCGATATCTTTCTTCATGACATGATCTCTGAGAAAGTGATGACGAATTTCAATGTGCTTTGTCTTCGAGTGTTGGACTGGATTGTTGGCTATCTTGATGGCACTCTCGTTGTCGCAGAAGAGAGGTACTTGTTTCAGGTTGATGCCATAGTCCTTGAGAGTTTGCTTCATCCATAGAAGCTGAGCACAACAGGATCCAGCAGCAATGTATTCAGATTCAGCAGTTGAGAGTGATACACAATTCTGCTTCTTTGAAGACCAACAGACAAGTGATCGACCAAGAAAGTGACATGTGCCTGATGTAGACTTGCGATCCACCTTGTCACCAGCATAATCAGCATCCGAGAATCCAACCAAATCAAAATTTGAGCCCTTGGGATACCATAATCCGAGTGTTGGGGTGTAAGCCAAATATCGAAGAATTCGCTTCACAGCTAAGTGATGCGATTCCTTTGGTGCCGCTTGGAATCGAGCACACATGCAAACACTAAGCATAATATCTGGCCTAGATGCACATAGATAAAGTAAAGAACCAATCATGGAGTGTATACCTTTTGATCGAACTCTTTACCATTGTCGTCGGGACCAAGGTGGTGTTTGGCTGGCATTGGCGTCGTGTAGCCTTTGCAGTCTTCCATTCCAAACTTCTTCAGACAATCTTTGAGGTATTTTTCTTGAGATATGAATATGCCATTGCTTTGCTAACGAATTTGAAGACCAAGGAAGAACTTTAGTTCTCCCATCATGGACATCTGATATTGCTCTTGCATCATGTATCCAAACTCATCACTATACTTCTGGTTGGTGCAGCCGAAGATAATGTCATCCACATATATTTGGCACACAACAGTTCGCCATCATATGTCTTCGTGAAGAGTGTGGGATCGAGGGATCCAGGTTTGAAGCCTTTGTTCTTCAGGAAGTCTTTGATTGTATCATACCATGCGCGAGGAGCTTGTTTGAGGCCATGCAGTGCTTTGTTTAGCTTGTACACCATATCAGGATGTTTTGGATCTTCAAAGCCAGGTGGTTGAGCGACATATACTTCTTCAATCTTGCCCTTGAGAAATGCACTCTTCACATCCATTTGATATAGCAAGATGTTGTGATGATTAGCATAGGCTAGCAGTATGCGAATAGCTTCAAGCCTAGCAACAGGAGCAAATGTTTCATCGAAGTCAATTCCTTCAACTTGAGTATATCCTTGAGCCACAAGACGTGCTTTGTTTCTGATGACTTGACCATGCTCATCTTGCTTGTTTCGATATATCCATTTTGTTCCAATAATGTTATGCTTGCGAGGGTCAGGTCGCTTGACAAGTTCCCAAACATTATTCAGCTTGAACTATTGAAGTTCTTCTTGCATGGCTTGAATCCATTCAGGTTCCATAAAAGCTTCAGCAACTTTCTTGGGTTCTGATATTGACACAAATGGAAAGTGTCCACAGAAGTTTGCTAGCTGTGTTGCTCTTGAGCGAGTAAGCGGACCAGGCGCATTGATGCTGTCAATTATTTTCTCAATTTGTACTTCATTTGCAACACGAGGATGAACATGACAAAGACTTTGCTCTTGCTGATCATTGTCATCATTGGGAGGATTGTCTTCGGTCTGAGCATTGTCTTCAGGTTGATTTGGTGCAGAGATGATAAGTTCCTCTTCAGGCTGTGCTTCAGAAGGCATGATTTCACCAGTTCCCATCAGCTTGATAGATTCGCTTGGAGGAGCTTCATCTAGTGTACTTGGTAGGAGTTCTCTTTGTGAACCATTGGTTTCATCAAATCTCACATCCACAGTTTCGACGATCTTGTAGAGAAAGAGGTTGAAGACTCTGTAGGAGTGTGAGTCCTTTCCATAGCCAAGCATGAAGCCTTCGTGAGCCTTAGGTGCAAATTTTGACTTGTGATGGGGATCCTTGATCTAGCATCTAGCTCCAAATACTCTGAAGTAACTGACATTTGGCTTCTTGCCAGTAAGGAGCTCATAGGATGTTTTGTTCAAAAGCTTATGGATGTAGACACGGTTGATGATGTGACATGCTGTATCAATAGCTTCAGGCCAGAACTTTCTTGGTGTCTTGTATTCATCTAGCATTGTTCAAGCCATCTCATTGAGGGTTCTGTTTTTGCGCTCAACGATGCCATTTTGCTGAGGTGTGTATGGAGCAGAGAACTCATGAGTGATTCCCGTTGTATCCAGATACAGATCAAGTCCTATGTTCTTGAATTCAGTGCCATTGTCACTTCTGATATGCTTGATCTTCATGACATAATTGTTCATTGCTCGATTGGCGAAGCGCCTGAAGACATCTTGCACTTCAGTCTTGTAGAGAATTACATGAACCCATGTGTATCTTGAGTAGTCATCAACAATGACGAAGCCATAGAGACAAGAAGTTGTTGTGAGGGTGGAGTAGTGAGTAGGTCCAAATAAGTCCATGTGTAACAGCTCGAAGGGTTGAGATGTTGTCATGATTGTCTTCGAGAGGTGCTTTGCCCTTGTCATCTTTCCAGCTTCACAGGCACCACACAGATGATCCTTCTTGAACTTGACATCCTCGATGCCAATGACATGCTTCTTCTTGATGAGTGAGTGTAAGTTCCTCATGCCAGCATGTCCTAGCCTTCGATGCCAGAGCCAGCATTCTGAAGCTTTTGTGAGAAGACATACGGCAAGCTGTGGACCTGCTGAGAAATCTACCATGTATAGATCATCTTTTCGATACCCTTCAAAGACTAGAGATTTGTCAGATTCCATTAGTACAAGGCAACGATATTTTCCGAATATCACAATCATGTTTAAGTCACAAAGCATTGAGACAGACTTTAAGTTGAAACCAAGGGATTCAACAAGCATCACTTTATCCATGTGTTGATCCTTTGAGATTGCAACTCTATCTAGACCCAATACCTTGCTTTTACCAGTGTCAGCAAATGTGATTTGACTCTTATCGGCTGGACGTAAGGTTGAGTCCATGAGAAGACTTTGATCACCAGTCATATGATTAGTGCATCCGCTGTCAATAATCCATTCTGAAGCTTTTGGTGACATGCCCTACAGTGCAGTTAGGAGGATAGGCTTCACAAGGTATGTTGTGAAGCATAAGCATTTGACGCACACTAGGATTATCACAGCTTAGATCAAGATTAGAACACACAGTATGACAGATAAGAGATTCATATGTGGAATACATAGTAAGTCATTTTATCATGCGTCCCTTTATGTTTTAGGTCCCCAGCAATAATATCGGACGCCTTTGATTGCTGGCTGGAGACCACATTCTGCAAAAGAGAGTTAATTCTTCTTCACCACCCACATTTTCAGGGGTGGCTTAGAAGCAATGAGTCTAAGTGCAGCATCTGAGAATTTCGGCTTTGAAGCCCTAGCAAATAGCCTTGCAGGAGATGAATGATACTCATGTGAATAAGTAGAAAAGTTCTTAGTTCTATGAACATAGCGGTTTGAAGACACATGCTCATATTCATGAGTCTGAGTATGATTTCCCTGCAAAACATTGGCGTTAGGGTGACTCAAGTGAGTCATGTGTTCGTATGAAGCCGTTGGACCATATGATGCCTTTGGTCTGGGGTTTGTCTTCTTCCCTGGTGGTGTCATGATGACATTCACTGGAAGATTCTCAAGGCAGCTTTTGGGAACCCAGATCTTCTTCATAGGAGGTCCATTCCTGCAGTTAGTTCCAATATACCTGGCAAACACTTCACCATTCTGATTTTTGAACAGTTTATAGTTTGCATCAAAGGATTCATCAATGATAATAGGATTAGCACAGGTAAATCCAGATAAAGTGGATGGATCCACTGAAGGTTCCTTTGCAGCAACCCAAGTGGTTTTGGGATACTGCTCAGGCTTCCAGTAGGAACCATCAGCATTCATTTTCCCCTCGAACCCAACACCCTCTTTCCTAGGGTTTCGGTTCAGAATCTGCCTTTTGAGGACATCGCAGAGTGTCTAATGTCCCTTCAAACTTTTGTAGATCCCCGTTTCAAGCAATGTCTTCAACCTAGCATTTTCATCAGCAATAGTAGTGGTATCCTCCGCAGAGGGGTTAGTAACCACATCAGTAGTTGAAGACAATGAAACAGCAGTAGCAGTGGAACATTCAGCAACAGATGTAGCGTTATCACGCTCAATGCATTTTAGACATGGTGGTTCAAATCCATCCTGAGCGGGACTGATCTGTTGAGCGCGAAGTGACTCATTCTCTTTTTGAAGATCTTCATGAGTCGCTTTCAATTTCTCAAGCTCTTGCTTCCTTTGAACATAATCATAGGAGAGCTTTTCATATGTGGTTGAGAGCGTCTCATGAAGACTTTCAAGTTCTTGGTACTTAGCATGAAGATTTTTATGTCTTCTACTAAGGACTGCGAACGTGTCATTTCCGCGTCCAACAGGTCATTGCTTTTGTCTAACAGTTTTTGAGTATGTTCCATAGCCCTTTGTTGTACAGTAGCAATTTTAGCAAGTGTTTTGTAGCTGGGTTTGGATTCATAATCAGAGTCATCTTCACTTGATGTTTGAAAGTAAGCATCGTGTGATTTTACCTTGGCACCACGTGCCATGAAGCAGTAGGTGGGAGCAGGATCGTCCATGTCATCAGCTTCAGTGTTGGTGTGGAAGTCATTGCCTTTAGTGTTGAAGATGGACTTGGCAACATAGGCTGTGGCTAGAGCCAGACTTGCAACGCCAGGGTCAGACTCCTCTCCAGATTCCACCTCCGCCTCCTCAGAAGCAGACTCCTCCTCTGAATCCATTTCCTTGCCAACAAAGGCACGAGCCTTGCCTGATGAGCTCTTCTTGTGTGATGAAGACTTGGAAGAAGACTTTGAGGATTTCTTCTTCTTCTTGTCATCAGAATCATATTCCTTGCTCTTCTTCTTCTTCTTCTCATTGTCCCACTGTGGACACTCAGATATGTAGTGACCAGGTTTCTTGCACTTGTGACAGGTTCTCTTCTTGTGGTCATGGGTGGAAGCTTCATCATTCTTGGAGCTAGATCGTGAAGACTTTCTGAAGCCCTTCTTCTTGGTGAACCTCTGAAACTTCTTCACAAGCATGGCAAGTTCCTTTCTGATGTCTTCAGGATCATCAGAATCGCAGTTAGATTCTTCTTCAGATGAGGAAACCACTTTTGCCTTCAAGGTGCGAGTTCGGCCATAATTGGGACCATAGATATATCTTTTCTCAGAAAGCTGGAACTCATGTGTGTTGAGCCTCTCAAGTATATTAGACGGATCGAGTGTCTTGAAGTCAGGACGTTCTTGTATCATGAGGGCAAGGGTGTCAAAGGAGCTGTCAAGTGATCTCAGCAGTGTCTTGACGATTTCATGCTTGGTGATCTCAGTGGCGCCAAGAGCTTGAAGCTCATTTGTGATGTCAGTCAGACGATCAAACATGAGCTGGACATTTTCATTGTCGTTTCTCTTGAAGCGGTTGAAGAGGTTGCGAAGAACACTGATCCTTTGATCTCTCTCGGTTGAGACGCCTTCATTGACCTTGGATAGCCAGTCCCAGACTAGCTTCGACGTTTTCAGAGCACTCACACGGCCATACTGTCCTTTGGTCAGATGACCACAGATGATGTTCTTTGCAGTAGAGTCCAGTTGAATGAACTTCTTGACATCAGTGGGGGTGACACCTTCACCAGTTTTGGGAACGCCGTTCTTGACGACATACCAGAGGTCGACATCAATGGCTTCAAGATGCATGCGCATCTTATTCTTCCAGTAGGGATATTCAGTTCCATCGAACACCGGACAAGCAACAGAGACTTTGATTATCCCTGTAGTTGACATAGCTGAAACTCCAGGTGGTTAAACCGAATCACATAGAACAAGGGAGTACCTTGCTCTGATACCAATTGTAAGTGCTAGTATCGACTAGAGGGGGGTGAATAGGCAATTTTTATGAAAGTCTTCAAAACTTAGAAGTTTCAAAGACAAACAACAGAAATGACCTAGTTGATATCCAGCGGAAGATAAACTACCATAAGCAAGCCATAGTCAAATATGCAATGATGTGAAAGTACAGGACTAATAGCAGCTAAGTAATAAGGATCAGGATGGAAGATAGTGTGAAGCCAATCAACAGTAGTAGTCAAGCAATGAAGTCAAACAGATGCACAGATAGGCAGTGACTTCACGAAGACAAACTTAAGTAAAGGATGGAAAGGGATAGAACCAGTCGCTTGTTGAAGACACGAGATTCGTTGGACCAGTTCCAGTTGCTGTGACAACTGTACGTCTGGTTAGGGAGGCTGAGATTTAACTCAGAAGACCGTGTCTTCACCTTATTCCCCTTGAGCTAAGGACACCCAATCCTCGCCCAATCACTCTGGTAAGTCTTCAAGGTAGACTTCCAAACCTTCACAGACTTCGTTCACCGGCAATCCACAATGACTCTTGGATGCTCAGAACGCGACGCCTAACCGGCTGGAGGATTCACAGTCCTCAAGTGTAATAAGTCTTCAGGTCACACAGACAGAAAGACTTCAGTGATGCCTAACACTCTTTGGCTCTCGGTGTTTGGGCTTTATCCTCGCAAGGACTTCTCTCCCTCAAATGCTTCGAGGTGGGTTGCTCTCAAACGACAAAAGCCGTGCACTAACTCTGAGCAGCCACCAATTTATGGTGTAGGGGGTGGGCTATTTATAGCCACAAGGCAACCCGACCTAATTTGTCCGAAATGACCCTGGGTCACTAAGGAACTGACACGTGTTCCAACGGTCAGATTTCAAACACACGCGGCAACTTTACTTGGGCTACAAGAAAAGCTGACTCATCCAGCTCTGGATAAGATTTGCTCTCATTGTCTTCGCTCGAAGACATAGGATTTGGGTTGAGCATCACTTCAGTCACTCTGACTTAGTTCACTTGGACCCCACTTAACAGTACGGTGGTTCGTATGACTCAACAAAGAAGAAAAGGAAACAACGAAACCACACAGTCTTCACGCAATGTCTTCTCATGTCATAGTCTTCAATATGAATATCTTCTCATACCACCATTGTCTTCAATGTCTTCATACATTTTTAGGGGTCATCTCTGGTAGGTAAACCGAATCAATGAGGGACACTACCTGCGTTATCCTGCAATTCTCACAAACGCATTAGTCCGTCAACCAACTTTTTCGTCAATACTCCAAAACCAACTAGGGGTGGCACTAGATGCACTTACACCTCCCACTGCTCCCGGACCTCAATATGACTATCATGTGGATCAGAGGCCACAAGTTCAAAAGCCAAAGCCCAGGCTACCAAGGCTTCCAGGTACTGCTACTTCACCAGGATCCTTCAGTGTCAACAGCTTCAGAGCCCACAACACCTTCTTCAATAGTGCCAAGAATCCTTACTCGCAGCCAAAGATCTCTTTTGATTGCTTCTGGAGCTATCCGTGGTGCAACTATTATTCATGTGTCTTATACAATCAAGAGCGAATCTTTCCTCACACACGTCTAGATTGTGAAGCCATTGCTGGTCTACCCTGCCTGGAAGAAGCTTTGGACTATTTCAGAGAAGTTGGTCTTCTGCCATTCGTCATGGACAAAGAGCACCGGAATGAAGAGCTTCTGCTGCAGTTCTATGCCACTCTTCACATTTGTGGCTACAAAAGGGATCCGAAGACATGGGTCCTTGAGTGGATGACAGGTGATGTTCACCATGAAGCAAAAGCTCAAGACATTATTGAGCTTACTTCCCTGCCCACTCCAGGTGAACTCTATGAGCCTGGTTGTCAGCTACACCAAAATGAACTGCAGAGTATCTTCCAGCGGCCTGAACGAAATATGAGTCAGATGCTCAGCATGATGAATCCATTGCCTCAAGATGCTGATTATCCCAAGGAATTCTTTGTCAAGGACCTTGAGTACCTGCCCCACACAATCTACCATATTCTGAGGCGTACTCTCTGGGCCATCAAGGGACACTCAGCTGAAGCCGTACTTGAAGGAGCCATGAAGACTTTGGTGTTCTATATTGTCAATGGCATCAGATTCAATTCCCAGGATTTCTTCGTCAGACTTTGGTGTTCTATATTGTCAATGGCATCAGATTCAATTCCCAGGATTTCTTCATCGGACAGCTTGCTACATCTAGAATTGATTTGTTTGGCTTGAAGTTTTATGCTCCATGGGTGATGCGCTTAATCAAGCCTCACTGTTCTGTCGACTATCAGCCCTCAGTGCGCAACCATCTTGTCTTTTTGCCTGAAGTTGATATGTCTGTCGAAGCCATCTACCCTGAGCCTGCCAAGGAGCCACTTTATCTTCATAATGTTGATCGCCAAAGCTTCACGCAACCAATTGAGGGAGTTCTTGCTGCAACGCGGTTCAATCCTCTGGCTGGAAATATGCGTGCACCTCATCGTGCTCCCACTGAAGCCACTGAAAGCACCATTGCTCAAAGGCCTTGGAAGCGATCTCGTGTACTCAATGACCGAGAGCTTCTTGTGGCCTTACATCAGAAATAGGATAGACACCATGACTGGCTAAAGCATCAGATGCAGAGCCTCTTGGTGGACGTTAATCAGATTTGCAATCTTGCTACCAAGAACGCATTCGTAGCACATGAAGCCTGTCGGCGGTCTTGGAAGAGTCTCACTTTGCTATGCCCTGAAGAGGATCTTCGCGACAATGGCTTCACAAAGCACTTCAAATTTGATTCCACGCCTCCCCAGAATGCAGTCTTGCGTTGGACTCCTTCCATAGAAGACTCTGAGTATTCATCTTCGGCTGCAACTGTTGTTGCGAGAGTCGTCGATGAAGAAGACGATGCCACTTCACCAACCATGGCTTCACCACGTCTCGACACTGCACCAGGCCCCTCTGCACCACCAAACTCCAACGTCAACCCTGCACCTACTGCTGTTGGGAACGAGTAGAAGCTCTATGTCTTCAAACCTTTTTTGTCCTTACTGACAAAAGGGGGAGAAGCATATGAGTTGATAGTCTTCAAGCGGGTCCATATGGGTGGTTGCTATATTTTTTTGCCAAGTGGTTACAACTCTCGTTTTTGATACACTTGGTTATTTGGGTTGTAACACTTAAACTTGATGGTCGTCTGCTATGATTTCTGCTACTCTGTGATGCGATGATAAATTCCGCATGAAGTCATTCCGCAGACGTCCATTTCTCATTATGCATGTCATTATCTTTGTTATATCTTTATATGCATGATGAATTGTTTTCATAGGTTAAAGAGGATCTCCACAAGTAAAACCTGCCATGTGCTTTTGCATTCAAGAGCAAACTACTTATATGCACATCTTCAGGGGGAGCCTTTTGCTACTTGTGAAGATAATGCCTTAAATCCTTAAACTTTCACGTACTTTTATCCCCGTTGAAAACTTCAACCAGTTTGTCACCAATCACCAAAAAGGGGGAGATTGTAAGTGCATCTAGTGCCACCCCTAGTTGGTTTTGGAGTATTGACGACAAACTTGGTTGAGGGAATATGTGTTTGTGAGAATTGCAGGATAACACAACTAGTAGTCCCTCATTGATTCGGTTTTCCTACCAGAGATGACCCCTAAAAATGTGTGAAGACACTGAAGACAATGGTGGTCTGTGAAGATATTCACAATGAAGATTATGACTCGAGAAGACATTCATGTGAAGACTATGGAATGCGAAGACATAGTTGTTTTGAAGTTTCCTTTTATTCTTTGTTGAGTCATAGGAACCACCGTACTATTAAGTGGGGTCCAAGTGAACAAAGTCAGAGTGACTGATGTGATGCTTAACCAAATCCTATGTCTTTGAGCGAAGAAAATGAGAGAAAATCTTATCCAGAGTTGGATGAGTCAGCTTTACTTGTAGCCCAAGTCTAGCTGCCACGTGTGTTTGAAATCTGACCGTTGGACACATGTCAGTTCCTTAGCGACCCAGGGTCATTTGGGACAAATCAGGTCGGGTTGCCTCCTGGCTATAAATAGCCCATCCCCTGCACCATAAATTGGTGGCTGCTCAGAGTTAGTGCACGGCTATTGTCGTTTGAGAGCAACCCACCTCCGAAGCATTTGAGAGAGAGATCCTTGCAAGGAGAAAGCCCAAAACACCCAGAGCCAAAGAGTGTTAGGCATCACTGAAGTCTTTCTGTCTAGGTGATCTGAACACTTATTACACTTGAGGACTCTGAATCCTCCAGCTGGATAGGCATCACGTTTTGAGCATCCAAGAGTCATTGTGGATTGCCGGTGAACGAAGTCTGTGAAGGTTTGGAAGTCTGCCTTGAAGACTTACCAGAGTGATTGGGCGAGGACTAAGTGTCCTTAGCTCAAGGGGAATAAGGTGAAGACATGGTCTTCTGAGTTAAATCTTAGCCTCCCTAACCAGACGTACAGTTGTCACAGCAACTAGAACTGGTCCAATGAATCCCTGTCCTCACCAAGCTACTAGTTCTATCTCTTAGCTCTCTTTACTTACAGTTTGTCTTCATGAAGTCATTGCCTGCTTGCTTGATTTGATTGACTTCACTGTGTGACGACCATTGTTGTTTGGCTTCATACTATCTTCCATCCTAATCCATACTACCTAGCTGCTAATAGTCTTCGTGCTTTCACTTCATTGCTTACTTGACTATGGCTTGTCTAGTGTAGTCTACCTTCCGCTGCATATCAATAGGTTCATTTCTATTGTCTGTCTTCAAAGCGTCTGTGTTTTGAAGACTTCCATAAAAATTGCCTATTCACCCCCCTCTTATCGATATCTAGCACTTTCAGGCCATAACAACATGAATAGCCAAAGCGTGGCGATTTTTACGGCGCAGTGGAGGGACGCCTCGTCTTTTTACTAACTTATAAAGAGCAGGATCGACGAATTTTCTCTCCACACCCTCCTTCTGCTCCACCGCCCAAATCTCCAAAGCTCTCGCACCCCCAAACCCATTTCCAAGCTTAAAGCCTTCTCCAAGCTTCCGCATCTCGTGCCCATGGCTGATGCGGATCTGAGGGGAAGGTGGGTGGCCTCCAATGTCACCGACGCCACCACCGACGAGCTTCAGGTGGCAGGATACCTCCCCGCTCACACTGCCTACAGGGATGCAGAGCCCGACCAATGCGTCCCCGCTCCCAAGCCTGGGGAGCGGGTTACTTCATCCCCCACCTCGTCTGAGGTTTGGAGTTCCCCCTGCACCCTTTCGTGTGGGGGATCCGTTTCTTCTATGGGCTAGATTTCCACAATCTAGCCCCAAATTCCATTATGCACCTCACCACCTTCATCATCATATGTGAGGCATTCTTGTGCATGGAACTGCACTTTGGCCTATGGCTGAAGACCTTCTGCGTCAAGCCGAAGAGTAGCGGCGCCGAGTTCGCCGAGTGTGGGGGCACCATGATCAGCAAACTCCAAAAGGCGGACTAGCTAGAGGGCACCTTCATCAAGACCATGAAGATCTGGCAACACGAGTAGCTCTACATCACCAAGCCCTTGTCCACGCCTTGTTGCCTTGTGGGAAACTGGTGTGCCCCTCTGGTACTTCTTTGCTCCAGTATTTTTTATATAGTCCATAAAAATTCTTCGCGAAATTTTAGGTCATTTGCATCTCTGCAGAATAGGTATCTCTCATGTAGTTTTTCTAGGTCCAGAATTCCAGCTGCCGGCAATCTCCCTCTTCATGTAAATCTTACAAATTAAGGGAGAAAAGGCATTAGAATTGCATCACAGTGTGTTATAATGAGCAAAAAATATATAAATATTAGTAGGAAGACATGATGCAAAATGGATCTATCAGTTACCTCGATAATTAAGATAATAAAATCAGACAAGAGCTTTGGGCATGTAATGACTACATCTCATGAATCCCCAAGGATTGGATCCGTGTTACTATAGTAAACCCTTCTGTCACTGGTGTTTAGAATAACACTTCACATTCTCCCTGCACTTAGCCTCACAGTTGCTTGATCTCCATGATCCTGGGTACCCGCTGCTACTTGTGAGCTGTGTTGGGATTTCCTCAAAGAGGAGAGGATGATGTCGTACACTAGAGATAAGTATTTCCCTCGGTTAAGAACCAAGGTTATCTATCCAGTAGGAGAACCATGCGAAATCTTGTTAGTAGCACCAACACACAAAAGAGCAAATACTTGCACCCAATGCGATCACGGGGGTTGTCAATCCCCTTGGCGGTTTTTTGCAGGATCAAATCTGATAGTGATAGATAGATGAAATAAAACACAAAATAAAGTAACGATAAATAAATTGCAGCAAGGTATTTTTGGATTTTATATATTATAAAAGTAGACCTCGGGGCCATAGTTTTCACTAGAGGCTTCTCTCCCATACAAAAAGCATACGGTGGGTAAACAAATTACTGTTGGGCATTTGATAGAAAAACACATAGTTATGATGATATTCAAGAAATTGATCATGTATATAGGCATCATGTCCAAGACAAGTAGACCTACTCCTGCCTGCATCTACTACTACTACTACTACTACTCCACCCATCGAACGCTATCTAGCATGCATCTAGGGTATTAAGTTAATGAAAACGGAGTAACGCCTTAAGCAAGATGGCATGATGTAGACAAAGTAAACCCAAGCAATATGAATAAACCCCGTCGTTTTCCCCTTAATGGGACCAATAATAATTCGTGTCATGTCCCCTTCTATCACTGGGATTGAGTACCGTAAGATTGAACCCATCACAAAGCACCTCTCCCATTGCAAGATAAATCAATCTAGTTGGCCTAACCAAATGGATTAGATAGGAGAGAGATGCAAAGCTATAATAATCATGCATAAAATAATTCATAGAAGACTTAATTAATATTCATGAATAATCTAATCATAAACCCACAATTCATTGGATCCCAACAAATACACTGCAAAACAATATTACATCGAATAGATCTCCAAGAACATCGAGGAGAACATTGTATTGAATATCAAAGAGAGAAGAAGAAGCCATCTAGCTACTAGCTATGGACCCGTAGGTTTGTGGTAATCTACTCACACATCATCAGAAGGGCAGCATGGTTGACGTAGAAGCCTTCCGTGATCGATTCCCCCTCTGGTAGGGTGCCGGAAAAGGCCTCTAGATGGGATCATGGAAGAACAGAAACTTGCGATAGTGGAAAAGGTATTTGGGGTGGCACTCTGATGTATTGGGAATATTTGGGAATTTATAGAGGTGGAATTACATCAAGAGGTGCCACGAGGATCCCACAATCCTGGAGGAACGCCCCCGAGGTTGTCGCTCCCTCGTGGCTTGTTTGGTCTTCTCCCGAACCTTCTAGGGTCCCTTCTGGTCCAAAAAAAAATTAATTCAATTTTTTTTCTTTGTTTGGACTCTGTTTGATATTGATTTTATGAAAAGCCAAAAACAAGCAAAAAACCGCAACTAGCACTGGGCACTAGGTTAATAAGTTTGTCCCAAAAAATGATATGTAATTGCATATTAATCATCTAGGATTGGTACTATATTAATAGCATGGAACAATAAAAAATAATAGATACGCTGGAGCCGTATCACCTGCGGGTATGAAGATCGTGGACAAGACAACAGACATCTATGGAACAATTTTATTTCAGACATACGGGGTGTTAATTCAAAGCTCTACCATTGATCCCCACAAAAAATACCATCTATGGAACAATTGCAAGGCATATGCCTCAACCCACACCTTACCGAACTACTCACACATGGAGATTGATACGTCTCCAATGCATATATAATTTTTGATTGTTCCATGCTATTATAGTATCAATCTTGGATGTTCTATAAGCAATTTTATATCATTTTGTGGGATTAACCTATTAATCCAGTGCCAAGTGCAAGTTGTTGCAGTGGTGTAGAGACGTGCTGTAGAAATGGTTTTTACCCCCTTTCCGCAATAGAGTTTTAAACCGTCGCCTAGTGAGTGTGTGCGATAGGGCGGGTCCTTCCCACACGACCCAGAAACCATCGGGATAGGCCCTCCGCTAGCACACGCGGGGCAAAATGAGCTCGTGTGCGATCGGGTGAGGCATCGGAGACAATTATACAGGGCCAATCATTTCCATTCGTATGTACATTCCACATAGTGAATCCCAAAAAACGTTTCCATTCATATGTATATCACACACAATTTTTATATGGAAATGTTTGTGCAAGGTGGCCTAACGCAAACAGTTCTCTGGCGGAAGCCGTGTGTGATTGTTAATTGATCCAACATGCCTACTTTCTTGAAACCATGTGGGTTGTATGATTTCATCGCCCACAGTGTTGTCAGAGAAACCGTCTGCAATAGAAAACCCCAATAAGCATGGTAATTGGCCTATTATTGATAGTCCATGTAGTAATCAAATTGACATTTCTTATGAAACACACCATATATTTCATATCTGTATAATGAAAACCAGGATTTTATAATCGAATTACATCAGATAGCTTCAGCACTCAGTTACACTATATAGGGATATAGCTAGCTACACAATTACACAACAGCACCAAGTTTCACATGCAACATAAAAAACCTTTGTAAAGTAGCATCATACATGGTAAATAGACAAATGAATCTCATCTGGGAAACTGCAGAATCGGAAGGCAAATATTGAGCCTTCAGTGATGTTGAATGTCCTTGCAACTTTAGCCTAGTGGCTATGGATAATTACCCGCCCAACCTTCATCCTCTTGAGGAAGACTTCAATATTTTACCATGGGTGTTGAATGAATACCTTCCTCGCCTCTTGACCATGCAGGTGGTTTGAGAGGTAATCATCGGTGAACTGCTTTGTAAGGTACTCAAAACAAATATATGCATAAATTGCTGTTATAAATTTTGAAATGGCAGAAGGGGAAAAACAAGGTAAAAGAGTTAGTACCATCCTATAGTTGACTAATGTCTTATTCATTGTGCAAACAAATATCTTGCTGTTATTCGTCGCAAGTTTCTTTATCCTAACAATCTTTCTAAGTTTCTTGACTTGACTGATATTCATGGACATCTCACTTCCCCATATGCAAAATGGGTCATACAGTGGGTCTAAGCCTCTCGCAGCAGGACCTACATGTGCAAGACCAAATTGTAAGAAACCTAAATATTAGAATGATTCTTGCAACTACACAATAATGTGCTATTAGCGAAAGGATCATGCATGAGAAAACCTCGATGGTAAACCACAGTGCCTCCCATTGTTTCCCTGCAACACATATAAGGAAGATCTTGATCAGGTAAACTGAGAGTTGCCATACTATCAGTACAATATATTGTTGGTGCAACAAACCCTGGGTCTGTTGTCCAGACTATGCGTAGGCACAGGAACAAGATTGAAGCACCAACCCAAGTCTGGATACAAGAGATCAAGAGATTCGAAGGGCCAGCGTGCAGATTAGACGAACCAACACTGAACCAGAGAAGCAGGATATCGCCAAGAGAAAGCCCCCTTTGCCGGGCAGGCGAGCCCGACAAGGGGCGAGGCCACCCCTAGAAGCAAGCGACTGAAGCGCCCCGGCAGGGCCTGTCGAGGCTCATGGAGGAAAAACACCTCACCAACCACTCAACCTCGACCCACGTTGTCAATCAGTGTGGTGTCAAGCCGCAAAGTTACTGAGTGGCAGTCAATCGCCACATGGTTGCCTCTCCCTACAGGAGAAACCCACAGACGACACCCGTCTTGCAACGTGTCAAGAGAACATGCGCGGAGCTGGCAAGATGGCCCGACAAGCCTTGCCGGGAAACCGATGATGTGACACTAAGCCGTGCATTTATGCGCCCTGTCAGCCCATAGAGTTAGGTATGATAGCACTGTTTGCTATCATATCAGTGCATAAATGACTACTTTGCCACTGTGGTGTCCCCTTGATCTATAAAAGGAGGCCCCTGGCAACCGTAGAAAGGGTTAGAAGGTTGGATAACTCACACTCCCATACGCGCATAGTGGCTGCTGCCCCAAGGCAACCCCTGCTGGGCAAGCGTACTACGCTCACCACCACCTTTTCGACCATCAATCCACCAAAGCAGGAGTAGGGTTTTATGCCTCAGGGCGGCCCGAACTTGGGTAAATTGCTTGTGTGATCTCTAATGTGCTGCCCCATGCCCCTCTGCTCTTTGTGCAACGCGTGGCCCCCTGCCGAACTAGCAAGGGGCCTCCTGGTCCCATAGGTGGCCGTGGTTTCTCGCGACATATATTAATGAAAAATAAACAAATTGCAGATCCAACATATTAACTCAAGAAGCATGGAAACACCAGTTAACCTAACCAAGCACGCTAAGCAACTTGGAAATAGAGCAATTATATATGTTTGTCATGTATTGAGTAGAACCAAATTCGATTTATTTCACACATGCATAACAGTACAAAATTGTACCCACAACAAATGAAAATCAAATTGCAGAATTGAACCAAACAGTTAACTGGACATAAGAACAAATGAACCAAAACAGTTAACTGAGCACGACATTGCAAAATAGAATACTAGAAGATAAGATAGTTAACGAAACCAAGAATGCTTGAGAACTACTATGAAATGTAGCAATTTTGGACCAAACTGTTAGCTGAACATTACATTTCATAATACCAGACTGCGTATTAACATTACAGAGTAAAAATCACTAGAAGACATTGGCGGTGGCCTCGAAAAATAGCACAAACTGTATTTTAAAGTAGACAATCGCGTGGCAATGTTGACGGTGGCCTCAAAGATGAGGTGCTCCTCTAACATCTAGTGATTGGCACACATGGCAGCCATCACAACCTCATCCGTTTGTGCGGCCGCAATTTGCTTCTCTGCTGCTAGGTGCTACTGAGCTCCACGCTATATTGCATACAAAATGGCTGTGGACGGAACTTAATTGGAGGATGGGGTACTGATTTGGGTTGAAGGTGTCATGCCATCGATCAGGGCATGTGGGATGGGGAAGGAGGAGGATGGTGTGGGTGCGGTGTGGATTACCTGACCATATCGACGAGGCGGCATAACAAGAAGAAGGGTCACTGGCGAGGATGCGGTGCAGCAAGAAGAAGGTTCACCGGCAAGGAGGCAGTGCAGCAAGAAGAAGGGTCACTGGCAAGGAGGCAGCGCTGCAAGAAGAAGGGTCGCCGACAAGGAGGCCGCGCTGCCAGTAAGCAGCAGTGAAGGTTTGAACTTGGAAAGCAAGGAGGAATAGTGGAAATGTGGCTTTTGGTGGGGTGGGGGCAGGGAGATAGATATTTCCGCGGTGACAATTTTTTTTCGCTCGGTGCCACGAGAAACTAGCACGCAAGTGTGGTTCAAGCGCGGGCGATGGACTGTAGACGATGGAGCTTCCTGCATAAGCTAGACAAGACAGTGCGCCAAGATATTTTATATCGCATCCCACATGATTCTTGCTAGTAAACTATTTGTGGTATTCCTGATTTTTTTCATTCTGTTTTGATAGACAAAATGGTGTTACAGAGGTAAAGGATGGTGTTGGAATTGCTAGAACATTTATCTGTAGTGAACATAAAACTACATGAGTGTTTTGTTAAAATTTGGAATTATTCTGGGTTTGTTTGGCCTTTTTATGCATTAATTGAGTTTCTAGGCATTTAATGTGCATAATTCAAATTTGAACTACAAGCACATGCTCTAGTGCACCAAAGTTTGTTGAAAAATCACATGTGTGTCTTTAGGTGAATTTATAGGTCCCTTGCAAGAAATGGGTATGAAATTCAAACATCACGGTGTCGTGGCTCGGCCAGAAACATTGATAAACTTGGTTTTTAAATTCCTGCAAATCCAAAACTTGCCTGGAAATCCTGAAATTTGGCATGGTGTCATGTCATGGCTCCAACATGCTGCAGTAAATTTTTTGGCCGAATTGGGGCAAGTTTTGGTATAAGCTTCTTGCAAACCGGAGCTTCTCTCAAGAAGGCTCGTGGTTTCGAGTTAGAAAATGTCACCTTTATGTGCAAAACAACATACGCCGCCCCCTCTTGATTTTTTACAGAGCCAACATAGAACTACACGAGTGTCGTGTTAAAATTTGGAATTATTTCGGGTTTGTTTGGCCTTTTATGCATTAATTGAGTTTCTAGGCATTTAATGTGCATAATTCAAATTTGAACTGCAAGCACATGCTCCAGCGCACCAAAGTTTGTTGAGAAATCACATGTATGTCTTTGAGTGAATTTGTCGGTCCCTTGCAAGAAATGGGAATGAAATTCAAACATCTAGGCGTCATGGCTCAGCCGGAAACATTGAGGAACTTGGTTTTTAAATTACTGTAAATCCAAAACATGCATGAAAATCATGAAACTTGGCATGGTGTCATGACATGGCACGAACATGTTGTGGTGTTTTTTTGGCCGAATTGGGACAAGATTTGGTACAAGCTTCTTGTAAACTGGAGCTTCTCTCAAGAAGGCTCGTGGTTCTGAGAGGGAACTTGTCACCTTTGTGTGCAAAACGACATACACTGCCTTTTCCTGCCTTGATTTTTTTATACATGCAACATAGACCAATAGGAGTTTCGTGCTAAAATTTGGAATTATTCTAGGTTCGTTTGGTCTTTTTATACATTAGTTGAGTTTTTGGGTATTTAATGCACATAATTCAAATTTGCACTACAAGCACATGCTGCAGTGCGCCAAAGTTGGTTAAAAAAATCATTTATGTGTACTTGGGTGAATTTCTAGGTCCCATGCACGAAATGGGAATGGAATCCAAACATCTGGGCATCGTGGATCGGCCGGAAACATCGAGAAACTTGGTTTTTAAATTCCTGTAAATCCAAAACTTGCCTGAAAATCATGAAACTTGGCATGGTATTAGGACATGGCACCAACATGTTGTGGTAATTTTTTTGTCCGATTTGCGAAGCCACACATATTAACAACCAACAAAGTCATTTTGGAACAAGTGTTGTCATGTTACAATCGAAAACACAAGTATTATTGAAACCGTGGGTGTTCTACTTACCATTTACGTGCCACCATGCGTCCCCTTTTTTTATTGGCTAGGAGGCGTCGCGTGCGGTATATCTTTGAGTACGGGAGGCGTGTGATCAGACCCCTGCGCGTGCTTATCGGGAGGATAGCCCTTTTACCTCCATCCATCGCCCACCTCTCTCCCAATGTCTCTGTCAGTGTCAAAACCGGCGGATCTCGGGTAGGGGGTCCCAAACTGTGCGTCTAGGTGGATGGTAATAGGAGACAAGGGACACGATGTTTTTACCCAGGTTCGGGCCCTCTCGATGGAGGTAAAACCCTACTCCTGCTTGATTAATATTGATGATATGGGTAGTACAAGAGTAGATCTACCACGAGATCAGAGAGGCTAAACCCTAGAAGCTAGCCTATGGTATGATTGTTGTCCGTCCTACGGACTAAAACCCTTCGGTTTATATAGGCACCGAAGAGGGTTAGGGTTACACAGAGTCGGTTACAATGGTAGGAGATCTACATATCCGTATCGCCAAGCTTGCCTTCCACGCCAAGGAAAGTCCCATCCGGACACGAGACGAAGTCTTCAATCTTGTATCTTCATAGTCCAGGAGTCCGGCCAAAGGCTATAGTCCGGCCATCCGGACACCCCCTAATCCAGGACTCCCTCAGTAGCCCCTGAACCAGGCTTCAATGACGAGGAGTCCGGCGCGCAGATTGTCTTCGGCATTGCAAGGCGGGTTCCTCCTCTGAATACTTCATAGAAGATTTTGAACACAAGGATAGTGTCCGGCTCTGCAAAATAAGTTCCACATACCATCGTAGAGAGAATAATATTTACACAAATTCAATCTGCTGACGTATTCCGTGGCATGACATCACACCACGGCCAAGCCTTTATTCGAATCGTTTTTACTGTCCCACCTCAGCGCGTTTAGCGAGGCGGTTTCCTTGGCACGTCTTGTCAAAGCAGAGATTGTGTCCCCTTATTCCGGGATTCTCATCAATACGGGCGTGGGTAACCCAATCGCGCCATTGATTACGGCGCTTCGGAGATAAGCGAGTTTTACCAGGCTGGTGGGGACGCATAGCTTCGTCCGTCCATATAAGGGGATAAGGATCTACCTTTTTTACCTACGCCTTCTTCCTCCTTTGCTCATCCATTTCCATGCACTCGAGCTCCAGCGCCCAAGTCCGCACATCCCACCTCAACCTTCTCCAGCCATGCCGGAGCGGGAGGCAAGTGGATGGCCTCCTCCGTCACGGAGGGGCACATCAAAAAGCTGCGGAAGGCCGGATACTTGTCCAACGACATCGCGCATCGGCTCCCCGACAAGGGGCAGCTCATCCCCACCCCCAGGCCCCATGAGAGGGTGGTTTTCCTCACCCACTTCCTCCGCGGACTAGGTTTTCCACTTCACCCATTTGTCCGGGGGCTCATGTTCTACTATGGCCTGGATTTCCATGATCTGGCCCTGAATTTCACCCTCAACATCTCGGCGTTCATCGTCATGTACGAGGCCTTCCTCTGCATCCAGCCCCACTTCGGCTTATGGCTGAAGACCTTCAATGTCAAGCCGAAGGTAGTGGGCGACCGCCAAGCAGAGTGCGGAGGTGCCCTGGTGGGCAAGATGGCCAACGTCCTATGGCTTGAGGGCTCCTTCGTGGAGACCATAAAGGGGTGGCAATCGGGGTGGTTCTACATCACCGAGCCGCGTGACCAATGGGAAGCGGGCCCCGAATTCCGATCTGGCTTCCCTACACGGCTCACCTCTTGGAAAGAGACGGGCCTGACATGGGGTAATTCGGAACAGCTGACCGGACTCCAAACCTGCGTCCAAACCCTGGTGAACAAGAAGCTCAAGCTTGTCAACATAGTCCAGGTCATGCTCATCCGCTGGATCCTCCCGTGCCAACAACGGGCCTTCAATTTGTGGGAGTTTGATCCGGCACAGCACCAAACCTTGAGCAGGCTCTTCGACACTATGTACGAAGATGCTTGGAAGGTGTTGTTCAAGGGTGCCGAGGCTCCCGCATCCGCTACCGAAGATCGCGGATTCAGCTCGCAGCATCAAGCCAGCGAGGTAAGCTATTTTACCCTTTACAGGACACTTGTTTTTCATAGTTTGACTCTATGCGGGATCTAAACTCCCTTACCTTTGACAGGACTGGCAAAAGACGTCCGGGCAGGTTAACTATCCAGCTCCCTTGCCAGAAGACCCAGCGGACGCCCAATTAACGGGGCTGCTGGTTTCGGCACCTCACGTGGTGCCGGAGAAGAAGGCCAAGAAGAAGGCCACGGGAACTCGAAGGAGTTCCCAGCGCCAGGTGTTGTCGGACTCATCGTCTGATGACTCCGAGGCGGACTCCTCCCGCGAAGACGAGGAGGAGGAAAAAGAAGCCTCTCCCCCAACGGGGGGAGAGAAGAAAAGGAAGGCCGCCCCAACTGGGGAGGCCGGAGGGTCCAAGAAGGGAAGGACCCTTCCTCCAGACTACTCCACCAACACCGACGACGGCGAAGAGGAGTGGGCACCAAGGGCTAAGCCCCTTGCGAAATCATAAGTGTCCGAATACCAGAATAACTCATGGCGTTTCATTTGTCGCACAGAATCTCCTAACACCGAATATAACCCTGCAGCCCGCCCGAGGACGAGCTCGCCACTTCAACGAGCAGCTCCCTGGATTCGTCGGACGTGAATAGCACCTCACTTCCGCCTGCCTCCTCTCCTCGCGCTACGGATGACACCGAGGTGGGGTCCTAGAAGGGGCCCAGTCAGGAGGAGGTGGTCCAGGAGGCGCCGCATGGCAACCTCCCGGACTCCAGGCGCAAGGGGGACAAAACCCCAAAGGGCTCTAAGTCCGGCCCTGGGCCGGACTCCGCACTGGAACCTTCAGTGGTTCCGGAGTCCGGCAGGCGGCCCCTTCGTAAGAAGGGCAAGACTACGACACCGGTGACCTTCGTCCAACCGGAGGCACCGGATAATTTGCTGGAGGCACTTAACGACGCCTCCATCGATGAGGAGCACCGCACTGTTATGAGTGTGGTGATCCAGAAAGTTCAGTCCGCCAAGAGCGGGCTGACTGAAGCCTGTGCCAGCCTTCTAACAGGTTTTGAGGTATGTATTTAAGATATGTAAAAATATTACCGCATCGACAGTAGCCCCTAATGCTCAGTTTGGTGTTCGGAAAGAAAAGCCGAACTAAGGATCTAAAAAGATGTACGCAGGAGTCTAACATAAGTATGTCAATATGGGAATGCAGTCTGGGCTGCTGACCTCTGCCGCACTGACTGCGGAGGTCAATGCATTGAAGCAGAGCCTCGAGCGGTCCAAGAACGAGCTCGGCCTTGCCAAAAAGCAGCTCGAGGACAATGAAGGTAAGTAATACCTTATGGAAGTATATAAAAGATGTGGTTGCAAAAAATGACAGGAATAACGTGAGTATTGGAGGGGCCATGAACAAGGTGGCGACCCTAAAGGAAGTGGTGTCCAAGGCCGAAAGCAATGCGGCGCGGAGCGCACCGAGCGAGAGAAGCAGGAGGCGCGGGTGGCGGAGGTGCGGCAAGAGCTCCAGGCTCTCGTGGAAAAACACGAGAGTTTGGAGCGTGACTCAAAGACTCGAGAGTCCGAGCTCGCCTCGTCCCTTGAGAGCGCCAAAGCCGCTAAGGCCGAAGCCCAAAAAGCCCTGCAGGAAATTGAGGCAATGAAGAAGATAGCGGCGGGTAAGGCATTCTTTATGCAAAGCAAGCACGTGAAAGTGAATTACTTGTTACTTACCCGAATCCGGAGCTCTCCAGGAGCATTTGCAGATCTGCCCCGCAGTGTGTCCGATGCTGCCGCGTTCTACCGAGCTGAGGAGGGGAGTTTGACGGAGAAGCTGTTTTGGTCTCAGTATGCTGAGGCCGGACACCTGGTGCCCTTGAGCGACCAGCTTAAGCAGCTAGTCGAGCTCCATAAGGTGGCCGAACAGGCCATGAAGGGCCTCATAGTTCGGCTGTGGCCTAAGGAAGCCATGCCTTGGAGCTACTTCAGGCTGGTGAGGCGGCTGGTGGGCGCTTGTCCATGGATTGAAGTCGTCAAGCGCTCCGTGTGCATCGAAGGTGCCCGTAGGGCCCTTGCCCGTGCTAAAGTGCACTGGGGCAAGATGGACGCTGAGAAGCTTGTGACGGACAGACCACCGCCGGGCAAGGAGTATCGCAAGCCCGAGATGTATTATGAGGGCGTCCTGAAGGGTGCCCGCCTTATAGCGGGTGAATGCCCCAAAGATGTAATTTTTGAGTAAACTCGCATTTGTTATCCTGTACGCTGAAAACTTTTTCATATGCGCTAAGCAACGCTTGTGAATTTAAAATATTACCTTTTGTGCGGCCGTTTATTAAATTTGAGAGACGGCGAGTCATCGGCTTCTGCCCCCGTGCCACGAGTGCTGGGGTGTTCGGGATAAACTTGAGCGCTCTTTTTCCCATTCTTGGGTCCTTCGAGGGAGGCGCTCAACGCAACGAACAAGGCAACCGGACTATAATTCTTGAACACTCTCACTTAGCCATAGAATTCTATAATTTTAAATTTTGGCGAAGCCCCTGGTATTCGGAAGACCGAGTTCGGGGCGCTATCCACGCCTGGGCTAGACAAAGCCGACTCCTCGCTCTAAGCGGCATAAGTCTTTAGGGACTCGAAAACCTCTCGAACAGCGACCGGCTCTCGCCCTATCATGGCGGTCAGTTTTAGCTTTCTCCACTGAGGTGCTTAACCCAGCTCAACCGAGGCACAATTGCAGTAGTTCTCCCAGCACTACCGTAGCCGATATAATGGAACGTAAGGTACCAAAACATGGGAGCCGGGCAAACCCAACTATTGACCCAAGACATGATTCGGAGCCGATGCATATAATGCTATAAGTTCGGGGTGCCGAACTTGTGAAAGTGTTCAGACTTATCACACCATATTTTGGGGTACTTAAGTCCCTGGTGTATTTGGCCGTACCAAAGTGTACGGGTGCAACATGTCATAAGTGAACATATATAGATAAAAAAAGGAATACAATAATAGGCAGAAGCTATGTATTGTTTATTTAAAAAGGCTGCGGTAAAAGCAGAACGATACAAATAGTGCGATAACCAATGGACGGGACTATTTGACATGTCCCCCTCCAGGGGCGAGCTGCGGGATGATATGTTAAACAAGTATACTGCTCGTTATAGAGACCACCTGGACACTCGACGTAGCTTTCTGCTTCCCTGGCTGTTGCATTGTGTGTTCGGCGATTCTACTGCCGGATAGGGCTTCTTGAGAAAGGAGTCCTGAAAGTAAGAGAAAAAAGAATGACACAATCGACAGCCCCTGGTGCGGTTGAGCCGCATTCTGGGCCTGCCGTGGTCGTGCCCCTCCCCCTATGCTCATGTTATTTCCAGAGCATAATTATGTACGCGCAGTACTGGTTTCGCAATTTTGCGAGGGCTGGGGTTGGGGCCGCATTGCTACGTGTGCTCGGGACGTGCCAGGCAGTCTTGTTGTAGGTTACTCTGGGCGCGCTTGACGATGTCCGGACATTTAATAGGTGGACTCGAGGATTGCCTTGAGAGGCTGCTTTGTACTTCCGCCGCGAGGGCCGCCGTATGCTCCTCCGTTCGGAGAGAGCGTTCAGTGTTTCCGTTGACCGTAATGACTCCTCGAGGGCCTAGCATCTTGAGCTTGAAGTATGCGTAGTGCGGCACGGCATTGAACTTTGCAAATGCGGTTCGTCCGAGCAGTGCGTAATAGCCGCTGCGGAACGGGACTATGTCAAAGATTAACTCATCGCTTTGGAAGTTATCCGGGGATCCTAAGACCACTTCAAGTGTAACTGAGCCTGTACAGTTGGCCTCTACACCTGGTATGACGCCTTTAAAGGTCGTCTTTGTGGGTTTAATCCTTGAGGGGTTTATGCCCATTTTGCGCACTGTATCTTGATAAAGCAGGTTCAGGCTGCTGCCGCCATCCATCAGGACTCTAGTGAGGTGAAATCCATCAACGATTGGGGTCTAGAACCAATGCGGTGAATCCGCCATGGCGGATTCTAGTGGGGGTGGTCCCTTCGATCAAAAGTGATCGGGCAGGAGGACCACGGATTGAACTTTGGGGCGACTGGCTCCATCGCATATACGTCCCTTAGTGCACGCTTCCGCTCCATTCTGGGTATGTGGGTTGCGTATATCATGTTCACCGTCCGCACTTGTAGGGGGAAGCCCTTCTGTCCTCTATTGTTCAGCGGCCAGGGCTCCTCCTCGTCGTCGCTATGCAGCCCCTTGTCATTGTTTTCGGCATTTAACTTGCCTGCCTGCTTGAACACCCAACAATCCCTGTTAGTGTGGTTGGCTGGTTTTTCGGGGGTGCCGTGTATCTGGCATGAGCGATCGAGTATTCAGTTCAATTGGACGGGCCCGGAGTATTTCTTTTGAATGGCTTTTTCTGCTGACTGGGTTTAGAGCCTCTGAATCCGGCATTGACTACCGTATCTTCAGCATTATCGCCATTAATGTAGTGCTTGTGCTTGTTGCGACGCGACCTGCTGTTGCTGTCCTTGGTATCCGAATTACCAGGGCTCTTGGTCATGTTGTTACTACGAGCTAGCCAACTGTCCTCTCCCGCGCAAAAGCGGGTCATAAGTGTTGTGAGGGCTGCCATGGATTTCGGCTTTTCCTATCCTAGGTGCCGGGCAAGGCACTCGCCGCGGATGTTATGTTTGAAGGCTGCAAGGGCCTCTGCATCCGGACAGTCGATGATTTGATTTTTTTGTTAGGAACCATGTCCAGAATTGTCTGGCCAATTCCTATGGCTGCTGAATTATGTGGCTTAGGTCATCGGCGTTTGGTGGTCGCACATAAGTGCCCTGGAAGTTGTCGAGGATTGCGGCTTCCAGGTCTTCCCAACAACCAATTGACTCCGCTGGCAAGCTGTTAAGCGAATGTCGAGCTGGTCCTTTAAGCTTGAGTGGGAGGTATTTGATGGCGTGTAGATCATCACCGCGGGCCATGTGGATATGAAGGAGGTAGTCCTTGATCCATACCGCATGATCTGTTGTGCCATCGTATGATTCGATGTTTACGGGTTTGAAACCCTCGGGGATTTGATGATCCATTACTTCATCTATGAAGCATAGTGGGTGTGCGGTGCCCCTGTATTGGGCTATGTCACGACGTAGCTCAAATGAGCTTTGTCTGCTGTGTTCGGCTTGGCCGAATTGGTTGTATCTGGCATGACGGTTATCGTCACGTGTAGTGAGGCGCCCACGCGATCCGTAGATCGATCTTGTTTGCCTTGCCTTGTCCTCCAATATATCTCGCAGGTCTGGCGCACTTCCCCGTGCCTTGGTATTTTTTGAGCGACGCAGGGGTGCGGCTTGAGTGGAGGGCCGAGAGGCCTCTCTGTTGCGGCCACGAGGTGGCCGGTCGGCCGCATCATGCGCTGGTGATATAGGTTTGGGTGCTTCCTCCTCTAATCGGGGTAGCAGCCTGCGTTTTGGGTAGCTCTTGGAGGGGCGTTCGAGTTCATACTCTTCGGCCGCAAGGACTTCAGTCCATCTGTCAGCTAGCAAGTCTTGGTCAGCTCTAAGCTGTTGCTGCTTTTTCTTGAGGCTGCTTGCCGTGGCCATAAGCCTGCGTTTGAAACGCTCCTGTTCGACGGGATCCTCAGGCATGACAAATTCATCGTCGTCGAGGCTTGCCTCGTCTTCGGAGGGAGGCATGTAATTATCGTCCTCTACCTCTCTGTCTGCTGCTCTCTCATGAGGGATGGCTTCTCCATCCTCCTGCGCTGAATCCTGCTGGAGGGGGTTGTCTTCGGCACTTTCCGAGCTGTTATTGTCTCCCGTGCTTGAATCACCATTTTTGCTGTCGTGGGATTTAGAGCGGCGCTGCTGACGTCGGCGCTTAGGCTGTTTCTTGGAGGGGTCATCCTTCGTTGTTCCATCACCATTCCCATCTTTTGGGATGTCCACCATGTATATGTCGTATGATGAGGTGGCCTTCCAGTGCCCTGTAGGCGCTGGTTCTTGGTCGTCTCCTGCATCGTCGTCCATACCGTCGATGTCTTCGGAGTCGAAGTCGAGCATGTCGGTTAAATCATCGACAGTGGCTACGAAGTGGGTGGTGGGTGGGCTTAGAATTTCTTTGTCGTCCGCATCCCAACCTTCCTGACCATAATCCGGCCAGGACTCTCCTGATAAAGAGAGAGACTTTAGCAAATTCAGGATGTCGCCAAAGGGCGAGTGCTGAACGATGTCCGCGGCAGTGAACTCCATGATCGGCGCCCAATAGGATTCGATTGGCAGGGGCGCAGAAGGTTCGGAGTCCGGCACCTTGGAGTCACGAGCTTCGCAAAGGATAGGGTTGGTGTTCGGCTCGATCGCCGTAGAGATAGCAGCCCCCGAGGCGGTGTCCAGCCACCCGTCCTTGATCGGCGCAGTCGGCTCCGAGCTAAGGGTCGGAGCAGACACTGGTGCGGCCTCCAGGGCACTGTCCGGCGACAGAGCTATATCATGCCCATCATGACAGTGCGACGCGCTTGGCTGTGGCTCGAACCCGTCGAGGATCAAGTCTCCGCGGACGTCAGCCGTATAGTTCAAACTTCCAAATCTGACCTGATGGCCAGGGGCGTAGCTTACGATCTGCTCCAGATGTCCAAGCGAATTGGCCCGCAGTGCAAAGCCGCCGAATACGAAGATCTGTTCGGGGAGAAAAGTCTCACCCTGGACTGCATCATTGTTGATGATCGGAGGAGCCATCGGGCCTAAAGATGACGACACAGAGGAACTCTCAATGAAAGCACCAATGTCGGTGTCAAAACCTACGGATCTCGGGTGGGGGGTCCCGAACTGTGCATCTAGGCGGATGGTAATAGGAGACAAGGGACACGATGTTTTTACCCAGGTTCGGGCCCTCTCGATGGAGGTAAAACCCTACTCCTGCTTGATTAATATTGATGATATGGGTAGTACAGGAGTAGATCTACCACGAGATCAGAGAGGCTAAACCCTAGAAGCTAGCCTATGGTATGATTGTTGTTCGTCCTACGGACTAAAACCCTTCTGTTTATATAGGCACCAAAGAGGGTTAGGGTTACACAGAGTCGGTTACAATGGTAGGAGATCTACATATCCGTATCGCCAAGCTTGCCTTCCACGCCAAGGAAAGTCCCATCCGGACACGGGACGAAGTCTTCAATCTTGTATCTTCATAGTCCAGGAGTCCGGCCAAAGGCTATAGTCCAGCCATCCGGACACCCCCTAATCCAGGACTCCCTCAGTCTCCATTAATGGCGCCCGATCCCCTGTTTTATGGCGTGGCTATGTCTCATTCGACTGAGATTTAAGAAGAACAAAGAAAAACTGAAAAGAAAATTTTGCATGGATACTGATGTAAGATCTGACAGACATATATAGGATCGACTATGACTTATAGCAAGATTGATATGAATATATAAGGATGATGGCAGTGGATAATAATTGTCTTGCATATTTAGGAAGATAATTTAAAAAACCGCATGCGGCAGTACCCGAAATACACAAGGGCAAAAGAAGAAGGAAGACGTAGTCAACGATCTGGCTCGCTGATCTCTACTTTTTTGATGCATTGCTACAGGCCGTGGAGACTAGTTCTCGCGGCAAGCAGTGATCTGCTCTTTCGTGTCCTCAATACGTTGCTTGAGAGCATCCATGGATTCCTCCACCACCCTTTGGCACTCGATGCGGATCATGGCATTCTCGTCCATAAGTTTCTTGATGGCGACGCCTGTCCTCTTTAACAAGGCAGTGGTCTCCTCGTGATGTTTCGTTGTTTCAACGATCTTTGCCCTCAGCAGGTTGCGCTTGGTGTAGAGCTTCACCTTGTACTACCCTTGTCATCAGATGACGCTGGTAGCATTTTCAAACGAGGCATTCATCTCATCCCGCAGCTTCATCCAGCTGGAGAGCCGATCCATCAGGTCACCGAGTATAGCACACACGCGCCTGTGAGAGTCCTTGCCTGCCCACGAGACATTTTCCCAGGCCGCCGCGGTGCAGGAGGACCTCGTTGCTGCATTCGCGGCACGGCGGGACATCAATGCTGCTTCCGCGTTGCGGCCGGACCAGTCTGCTACATCGACGGTGCGGCGGGACCTTTGTGCCGCTTTGGTGGCGCGGAGGGACCTCTGTACTACTACGGCGGCATGGCGGGGCATGTCGGCTGATTTCGCAGTGCGGCATGGCGGTGCTTCCGCTTACATGCTCGCCTCTCCCTGGTAGTCATCTCTCGACCCAGTACTCATGCGGGCCATGGCAAACGCAAGGGAACGATGATGAAAGACTTGTTTGTTTTTGTGGATGAGGAGTTGAGGAGGAGTGTGCAGTTACCCTGGAGTAGGTAGTATTTATAACCGAGTACTAATATGTTCCTAAGTGAGAAACC
Source organism: Triticum dicoccoides (assembly GCF_002162155.2). NCBI lineage: Eukaryota > Viridiplantae > Streptophyta > Magnoliopsida > Poales > Poaceae > Triticum > Triticum dicoccoides. The sequence continues at coordinate 386,415,188 of NC_041393.1, read as the reverse complement.
GTTTAGGTTTTGATCGGTGTGAATAGGTTTGCAATTAAATATAGCATGGTAGTAATTTGGAATGTGACGGGATGCAAGCTCAAAATTTATTGACGGTTCTAGTTTTGAAGTGCGGCACTATTCTCGAATGGCGTAACTTGGGCACGCGTTCTCGGCCGCGTACATGGCGTTTGCAATAGGCGATGTCAGCACACGTCTTGTTCCATCAACCGTGCGCGCTTGTTATTACCATCGTGCATGCTTCTTTTAATTAGAATGTGTGCCCGTCTAGCACACACAGCTTGATCTATCTAACTGTTTTTGTTTGTTGTGGCTAATCGTAAACAGTTCATCCGTGTGAAGTGTTGCCTAATTGCAGACATCTTGATCTGGCTGACCGTTTCTGTTGTGTTGCCTAATCGCATACAGTTCATCCGAGTGAACTGTGTGTCATCAATCGCACACACACCTTGATCTACCCGACCATTTCTGTTGTGTTGCCTAATCGCAAACAGTTCATTCGAGTGAACAATATGCCATACGTCGCACACACCTTCATCTGGCTGCCCGTTTCTGTTGTTAAGCTCATCGCGAACAGTTCATTCGAGTGAACCATATGCCATGTATCGCACACGCAACTATAATCTGAACCGTGTTTGATGTCTCAACCATCGCAAACGTTTTGCATTATTTTTTACGGTTTTATTACATCACCTTTTGCGATTAATGCATTGCACACAGTTTCGGCAAAGGGTCTCTAATTGTAGCATCGCGTTAGCAGCATCGTGTAGTAGTGTTGTTTTCTACTTGTTTTTGGTTTTCCTGGAAATCGGTACCAACGGAGTCCAAACGCTACAAAACTTTTTGATGATTTTTTTCTCTACAAGAGAGGCCCTCGAAGCTTTGAGAGGAGGCCAGACAAGAAGCAAGAAGATGGCAAGGCAATAGGGCAGGCATTGATGCCTTGTGGGCCCCATGTGGCTCTGTCTGACCTCATTCCACCTCCATAAATTCTCTAAAATTGGGAAACCAATAGAGAGCCTCCCAAAACAACTTTTCCGATGCCGCAAGTTTTTGTTGTTCCATGATCCCATCTGGAGGCCTTCTCTAGTACATGTCGGAGAGGGGATCAATCACAAAGAACTTCTACATCATCCTTGCCGCCCTACCGATTATGCGTGAGTTGTTCACCACAGACCTACGGGTCCGTAGCAAGTAACTAGATCGATTCTTCTACCTCTTTGATCTTCAATACAATGTTCTCCTCGATCTTCTTGGAGTTCTATCCGATGTAATCTTCTTTTATGATGTGTTTGTTGGGATCCGATGAATTGTGGGTTTATGATCAGATTATTCATCAATATTAATTGAGTCTTCTCTGAACTATATTATGCATGATTGTTATAGCTTTGTATCTCTCTGATTCATCCGTTTGGTTTGGCCACCTAGATTGATTTATCTTGCAATAGGAGAGGTCCTTTGTGATGGGTTAAATCTTGCGGTGCCCGATATCCCAGTGACAAAAAGGGACAAGACACGTATTTGTATTGTTACTGATACGTCTCCAATGTATCTACTTTTCCTAATGCTTTTCCTCTCGTTTTGGACTCTAATTTGCATGATTTGAATGAAACTAACCCCGAACTGGCGCTGTTTTCAGCAGAACTACCAAGGTGTTATTTTTGTGCAGAAATAAAATTTCTTGGAGTGGAACGAAATTCTGTGAGGATTTTTTATACAATAAAAGAGAATTTCCGGAGCCAAGAGCTACCTAAGGGGGGCACCTAGGTGGGCACAACCCACCAGGGTGCGCCTACCCCCCCAGGCGCGCCGAGGTGGGGCCGGTGGCCCCGCAGACCCTGAGACTGGCGCTATAAAATCACATTTTTCTAGAAAAATATCAAGGAGAAAGAATTATTGCGTTCCATGAGACAGAGCCGACGTCACCTCCTGTTCTGCATCGGGAGGCCAAATCTGGAGTCCGTTTGGGGCTCTGGAGAGGGGGATCTTCGTTCTTCATCATCACCAATCCTTCTCCATCGCTAATTCCATGATGCTCCCCACCGGGAGTGAGTAATTCCTTCGTAGGCTCGCTGGCCAGTGAGGAGTTGGATGAGATTCATCATGTAATCAAGTTACTTTTGTTAGGGCTTGATCCCTAGTATCCACTATGTTCTGAGATTGATGTTGCTATGACTTTGCCATGCTTAATGCTTGTCACTTTGGGCCCAAGGTGCCATGATTTCAGATCTGAACCGTTTATGTTATCACCATTATATCTATGTTCTAGATCCGATCTTGCAAGTTATAGTCACCTACTACGTGTTATGATTCAGCAACCCCGGAGTGACAATAGTCGGGACCACTCCCGGTGATGACCGTCGTTAGAGGAGTTCATGTATTCACCGTGTGTTATTGCTTTGTCCCGGTTCTCTATTAAAAGGAGGCCTTAATATCCCTTAGTTTCCAATTGGACCCCGCTTCCACGAGAGGGTAGGACAAAAGATGTCATGCAAGTTCTTTCCATAAGCACGTATGACTATTTACGGAATACATGCCTATATTATATTTATGAACTGGAGCTAGTGTCGTATCGCCCTAGGTTATGACTGTCACATGATGAATATCATCCAAAAAATTACCAATCCACAAAGTTATCTTATATTGTTTCTGCTAAGTTACTACTGCTATTGTTACTATTGCACTTGCCACAAAATCACTGTTGTTACTGTTACCGTTACTATTGTTGCTGCTACTATTATCAAAACTATCATACTACCTTGCTACTGGTCACTTTGCTGCAGATAATTAATCTCCAGGTGTGGTTGAAATTGACAACTCAGCTGCTAATACTTAGAAATATTCTTTGGCTCCCCTTGTGTCGAATCTATAAATTTGGGTTGAATACTCTACACTTGAAAACTGTTGCGATCCCCTATACTTGTGGGTTTTCAAGACCTTTTTCTGTCACCGTTGCCGGGGAGCATAGCTATATTTGTTGAGTCACTTGGGAATATTATCAATTATTCACTGTGAAGAATCTGAAGGATGCTAAGACTAAGATTTATAGAGGGGAGGTAAGGAACTGCCATCTAGCTCTGCTTTAGATTCACCTTCTGTTATAAGTAAACTTGCAACACAGCCACATGTTATTAATCCTGATATGTTGCAAGTTGTTGATGATGCTACTTCTGCTATGAATGATACTTATGATGATGTTAGTACCTTGCTTGATGATGATGATGTGCCACTAGGTGATTTTCTTGATGAACAAATTGCTAGAGTAAGACAACATGATGTTGTTGAAACTGATGATGAGCTTGACACTGAAAATCTTGAAACACCTACTAGAACTAGCCTTACTAGATATGAATTGCCTAAGGTACTGGAAGGTTATGTTACGGATGAGGAGACAACTAGAGATATTCTTGCTTGTAAGGATAGAGATGATCTAGAGAAATTATTATGCAAGTATAAAGAAAAATCTCTAAATGCTAGAATGCAATATGATCCTAAGTTTGCTACCTCACCTATCTTTATTGATGATAAGGATTATGAATTCTCTGTCGACCCAGAGTTAATTACTTTGGTTGAATCTGATCCTTTCCGTGGTTATGAAACTAAAATTGTTGTGGCACATCTTACTAAGTTGAATGACATAGCCACCCTTTTTACTCATGATGAGAAAACTTGCTATTACTATGTTATCAAATTATTTCCGTTCTAATACTCTTGCTCCTGATTGTGTGCATAGTCCCCAGGATATGATTTATTACTTCTCTGAAAAATATTTTCCTGCTCATAAGAAACAAGCTGCCTTACAAGAAATATTTAACTTTGTGCAAATTGAAGAAGAAAGTCTCCCACAAGCTTGGGGAAGGCTTCTCCAATTGCTTAATGCTTCGCCTGATCATCCTCTTAAGAAAAATAAAATACTTGATATCTTCTATAATGGACTAACTAATGCTTCTAGGGACTTCCTAAATAGTTGTGCTAGTTGTGTTTTCAGGGAACAAACTATTGGGAAAGTTGAAGAATTATTGAATAATATATTGAAAAATTATGATGATTGGACTCTTCCCGAACCATCGCCTAAGCCCACTCAGAAGAAGAGGGGTATATTATATCTCAGTCCTGAAGATATGCAAGAGGCAAAGAAATCTACAAAGGAAAAAGGTATTAAAGCTGAGGATGTCAAAAATTTACCTCCTATTGAAGAAATACCTGGGCTTGGTACACCACCATTGCCTAAGGTGGTAGAGGTAAATTCTCTAATGAAGTTCAATGATAATGATAATCCTCATAATATGCACCCTAGCCAATGCCTTTATGAGTTTGAGAATTATATTAGAAAGAAGACCACTTCAATGCAAATGTTATGAAACAATTGAAATACAATTCTGATATGATTGCTCGCTTGAGTGACTTGTTATTTAGAATCTCAATTGATGTTAGAGGTGTGGGAAAGCATGCTTATATGGTGCAAACCCAGTTAGAACAAGTTGCTAAATCTCAAAGAGAATTGCTTGATGAAATGAATAACAATATACATGACTTTGCTGTTAGAGTTGCAACTAGAGGAGGTAAAATGGCTCAGGAACCACTTTATCCTGAGGGACACCCAAAAATAATTGAACATGATTCACAAAGGAACAACACCACTGCACCTAGTCCTTCTAAAAAGAAGAAGAAAAAGAAAAATGATAGGACTTTGCATGCTTCTAGTGAACCTGCAATAGAAAAACCTCTTGGTAATGATAGTGATGTTTCTATTTCTGATGCTAAAACTCAATCTGGTAATGAACATTCACCTAGGGATAATGAAAAAGATAATTATGATGTTCATGAAGATACTCAACCAAACAATGAAAAAGAACCAGATAATGATGTTGAAATAGAACCATCTGTTGATCTTGATAACCCACAACCCAAGAATACACGATATGATAAAACATATTTTATTGCTAGAAAACTTGGTAAATAAAGAGAACCGTGGGTTCAAAAACCTATGCCTTTTCCACCCAATCAACTAAAAAGAAAGAGGATGAAGAATTTGAATGCTTTGCTAAAATGTTGAGGCCAGTCTTTTTGCGTACTCGCTTGACGGATATCTTGAAAATGCCTCCTTATGCAAAATACATGAAAGACATCATCACCAATAAGAGAAAAATAATGGAAGTTGAAATATCCACCATGCTTGCTAATTATACTTTTAAAGATGGGATACCTAAAAAACTTGGAGATCCAGGAATACCAAATATACCTTACTCCATCAAAAGAAACTATGTGAAAACTGCTGATTTAGGAGCTGGTGTTAGTGTTATGCCTTTCTCTTTATATAAAAGACTTGACTTGAATAAACTCACACCTACTGAAATATCTTTGTAAATGGCTGACAAATCAACTGCCATACCTATCGGTATTTGTAAGGATGTGCCCGTTGTTGTTGCTAATGTTACTATTTTGACTGACTTTGTTATACTTGAGATGCCCAAGGACAACAACATGTTGATTATCCTTGGTAGACCCTTCTTGAATACTGCAGGGGCTGTTATTGATTGCAATAAAAGCAAGGTCACTTTTCATATCAATGGTAATGAGCATACGGTGCACTTTCCGAAGAAACAATTCCAAGTGAATGGTATTAATGTTAATCAAAAATCTCCGACAATCACTATTGGAAGTTTTCAACTACCTCTACCTACTGTTAAAAAGAAATATGAAATGCTTATTGTTGGGGATATTCATATCCCGTTTGAGGTAACTTAGTGATTTACGAAAGTTTTTCAGTTTCATGCTAATCGAAAGTGGTTGTTAATAAGACTTGATCAACCTTATTAATGGATCATTTTTGAGAGATATGAAGTTGATGAATTTAGTGAGCACTACTTTCTGTCCCTACCTTTTATTTTCTGTTCCTACTAGTTAAATAAAATAAAATGCCATGCTTTGTTTGTTTTCTGAATTTCCCGTGCAATAAAAGATGACCCAAAAATAAAACTTCTCAGAATGCTCTAAAATTTAACATGATTTTTTTCTGAATATTTAAGAATTTTTGGTGCAAATAATATCAGAGGGAGGTGCACCAGGTGGGCACAACCCACCTGGGTGCGCCAGGACCCCCAAGCGCGCCGCCCCCTCACTTATCTATTCATCCCACATCACCACCTACCTCCAGAAAAAAAATCACCATTTCTCTCTCTCTCTCTCTCTCTCTCTCTCTCTCTCTCTCGTGTTCTTGCTCTCAAACCCGCGGATTTTGATTTCTTTGCTCGAAGCTCCGTTTCCGAAACTGTTTCGGGGGATTGTTGCTTGGTATGTGACTCCTCCATTTGTCGAATTAGTTTTTGTTTTAGTGGTTTATATTTTCAATAATTAGCTACTCTTGTGCTGCTGTAGATGAGCTTGCATGTTGAATTCTTAGAGTTCTAAGTAGTTTGAATGCTTTCTATGTCCTCTATGTATCCCTATGAGTAGTTTCTATCAATATTGTAAAGTTTTGTTGAGAAAATTTTGTGGACTAAATTTTTTAGAATTTTGTTCATAGGAAAAGGATGAATATCTTTAGGAAGTTTGCTTCCAAGAAGAACTCCAAAGGAGTTATTGGGGTGTCGTCCGATAGTGATCTTCATACCCGGAGATTGGGGGAAGTACGACCGTGTGAATGGACACATACCCCATTCATGGAAGGTGCTGGAATCCTTCAAGAGTTTGCATAATATGCTGCTAATGCCGGCCTCACCGACTTCATCACAGCTGAATGTGAACAGTATCATCTCCTCACAAACACCTTTGTGCAAAGTTTTACTTTTCTTCCTAGGAATACCCCCCCTTAGGTGCAATTTAATTTATATGCTGAACCCCATCAGATACCGCTTACTGAATTTTGTGAAATGTGCTTGCTTGCCTCTGATGGTAGTTTTGCAGAGCCTAGGCCCACAGAGTTTGAAAACTTTTATCGTACTCTGACAGTGGGTGATGAGAGAGGGTTGTCAACTATCACTGCCATTGGCTTGCATTTTCCTGCTGTTCATTATTTTTCTCTTTTCATTGCCAAATGCTTGCTTGCTAGAGAGAAGGTGGGTGCACTCAGTTCACCAGACCTTGCCATTTTGCTCGTGCACTAGAGGGTGACAACACTTATAGCTTGCGAGCTATTGTGGCACGTTGCCTCCACATTAATAAGTCAAAGGGTAAAATACATGGAGGTATTTACACCACTCGTTTGGCGGCTCACTTTAATGTTCAGACACGCCTGCATGATTATCCTTTGCGCAAGGTTTACCTAGATCGCGTGGCCATGGATCACCACCAGTTTACTGCTATCGATTATCCTAACATTCCTATTCCTTATAACCTGGTTTTCAGTGTGAGAACTCGTGATATTATCCATTGCAAGCACCTTCTTTGTTTGATCCTATTGCCAGGGGCGGGTACAGGATTATGCATGTAGATATCATCGCCTACAGGAACAACCAGGCTACAGCAGAGGAGGAGCCTCCACAGTGGGATCCTTGGATGCCCGCTCCTCAGCTGTTCGACTACTGACTGATTACCAAGTTAGGCCAAAAGCCTAAGCTTGGGGGAGTACGTATTCCCACCGACATTACATTCATGTTCACACATTTTAGCTGTTGGTGTCCACACTTTTTCATTGTATTATCCATGTTAGATTTATTTTCTCGCTTTCTTCTTGTGTGTTTGAAAAACTTTGAGAAAATACAAAAATATTTCCCGCTTCTTTTTGTTTTTTCTTCCTAGTTTAAATTTTTGTAGTACTAAAAAGAAAACCCAAAAATATTTCTTCGTTCTTCTTTTCCTTGTTGGGAGCTTTCACGTGTAAATAGTTTTTCTCATTTTTGCTTTCCCCTTTTATTTGCTTGTTCTAGAAAATCAAAAATTCCAAAAATGTTTCAGTGTGTTTCTCTGAATTTCTTTTCTTTTTATTCGAGTCGTACCGAGGAGAAGACCACGATGAAAATCTTGAGTGGCTCTCTTATGCATAAGTGTTGATCTAACAAAGAGCCCATTTTAACTTGTCTTCTCCTGTTGAATAAAATGTTTACTGATTCCAGCTTAGTCCACGGCACTCTTGCACTATTATTATTTTCACATCGTTTGGTCGTGGAAGTGAAAGGAAATAATGACGATATTTGATGAACTGGCCGTGGCAGAGAGAAACGGGTATAAACTCGACTTGTTTTGTTTTTGTAAATATATTTAACCTAGTATCCATGATTCAGCCCATTATGATTAAACATGTTTGCAATGACAATTAGAGATTATAGTTTCTCATGCCATGCATAAGTAGCTAGGAGTGGATATTGATTTATCTTGGATATCAACATTGCTTTAAAATGATTGTGATGTAGTATGATGATATGGTATCCTCCTCTGCATGTTCGAGTGGCTTGACTTGGCACATGTGAAGGAAATATGCCCTAGAGGCAATAATAAAGTTGTTATTTATATTTCCTTCTATCATGATAAATGTTTATTATTAATGCTAGAATTATATTAACCGGAAACTTAGTACATGTGTGAATACATAGACAAACATAATGTCACTAGTATGCCTCTACTTGGCTGGCTTGTTGAATCAAAGATGGTTGTATTTCCTAACCATAGACATGAGTTGTCATTTGATTAATGGTATCACATCATTAGAGAATGATGTGATTGACTTGACCCATTCCGTTAGCTTATCACTTGATCGTTTAGTATATTGCTATTGGTTTCTTCATGACTTATACATGTTCCTATGACTATGAGATTATGCAACTCCCGAATACCGGAGGAACACTTTGTGTGCTACCAAACATCACAATGTAACTGGGTGATTATAAAGGTGCTCTATAGGTGTCTCCGATGGTAGTTGTTGAGTTGGCATAGATCGAGATTATGATCTGTCACTCTGATTGTCGAAGAGGTATCTCTGGGCCCTCTCGGTAATGCACATCACTATAAGCCTTGCATGCAAAGTGACTAATGAGTTAGTTGCAGGATGATGCATTAGAAAATGAGTAAAGAGACTTGCCGGTAACAAGATTGAACTAGGTATTGAGATATCAACGATTGAATCTCGGGCAAGTAACACACCGATGACAAAGGGAACAAAGTATGTTGTTATGCGGTTTGACCGATAAAGATCTTCATAGAACATGTAGGAGCCAATATGAGCATCCAGGTTCCGCTATTGGTTATTGACCGGAGATGTGTCTCGGTCATGTCTACATAGTTCTCGAACTCGTACGGTCCGCACGCTTAACATTTGGTGACGATCGATATTATGAGTTTAAGTGTTTTGATGTATCGAAGGTTGTTCGGAGTCCCGGATGAGATCAGGGACATGACGAGGAGTCTCAAAATGTTCGAGACGTAAAGATTGATATATTGGAAGGCTATATTCGGACATCAGAAAGGTTCTGAGTGGTTCGGGTTTTTCTCGGAGTATCGAGAGTTACGGGAATTCGCCGGGGAGTATATGAGCCTTATTGGGCTTTAAGGGAAAGAGAGAGAGGCAGGCCGCGCGCGCCCCCAAGGCCTAGTCCGAATTGGACTAGGGGGAGGGGTGGCGCCCCCTCCTTCCTTCTCTTCTCTCTTCCCTTTCCTTCTCTCCTACTCCTACTACTTGGAAGGGGGGGAATCCTACTCCCGATGGGAGGACTTCCCAGGGTCGCCATAGTAGAGGGTCGGCCCTCCCCTTCCTCCAATCCTTTACAAACGGGGGAGGGGGCACCCCATAGACACACAAGTTGATCATTGATCTTTAGCCGTGTGCGGTGCCCCCCTCCACCATAATCCACCTCGGTCATATCGTAACGGTGCTTAGGCGAAGCCCTGTGTCGGTAGCTTCATCAACACCATCATCACACCATCATGGTAACGGAACTCTCCCTCGAAGCTCTACTAGATTGTGAGTTCGTGGGACGTCACTGAGCTGAACGTGTGTAGATCGCGGAGGTGTCGTACGTTCGGTACTAGGATCGGTCGATCGTGAAGTAGTACGACTACATCAACCGCGTTGTCATAACGCTTCCGCTTACGGTCTACGAGGGTACGTGGACGACACTCTCCCCTCTCGTTGCTTTGCATCACCATGATCTTGCGTGTGCGTAGGATTTTTTTTTTGAAATTACTACGTTCCCCAACAGTGGCATCCGAGCCAGGTTTATGTGTAGATGTTATATGCACGAGTAGAACACAAGTGAGTTGTGGGCGATACTAATAATACTGCTCACCAGCATGTCATACTTTGATTCGGCAGTATTGTTGGATTAAGCGCCCCGGACCGACATTATGCGTACGCTTTCGCGAGACTGGTTGTACCGACGTGCTTCGCACACAGGTGGCTGGCGGGTGTCAGTTTCTCCAACTTTAGTTGAATTGAGTGTGGCTACGCTGGTCCTTGTTGAAGGTTAAAACATCACTAACTTGACGAAATATCGTTGTGGTTTTGATGCGTAGGTAAGAACTGTTCTTGCTCAGCCCGTAGCAGCCACGTAAAACTTGCAACAACAAACTAGAGGACGTCTAACTTGTTTTTGCAGGGCATGTTGTGATGTGATATGGTCAAGACATGATACTATATTTTATTGTATGAGATGATCATGTTTTATAACGAAGTTATCGGCAACTGGCAGGAGCCATATGGTTGTCGCTTTATTGTATGCAATGCAATCACCCTATAATTGCTTTACTTTATCACTAAGCGGTAGCGATAGTCATAGTAGCAATAGTTGGGGAGACGACAACGATGCTTCGATGGAGAACAAGGTGTCAAGCCGGTGACGATGGTGATCATGAGGTGCTTTGGAGATGGAGATCAAAGGCACAAGATGATGATGGCCATATCATATCACTTATATTGATTGCATGTGATGTTTATCCTTTATGCATCTTATTCTTCTTTGATTAAGGGTAGCATTATAAGATGATCTCTCACTATATTTCAAGGTACAAGTGTTCTCCTGAGTATGCACTATTGCCAAAGTTCGTCGTGCCGAGACACCACATGATGATCGGGTGTGATAAGCTCTATGTTCACATACAACGGGTGCAAGCCAGTTTTGCACACGCAGAAATACTCGGGTTAAACTTGACAAGCCTATCATATGCAGATATGGCCTTGAAACACTGGAGACCGAAAGGTCGAGCGTGAATCATATAGTAGATATGATCAACATAGTGATGTTCACCATTGAAAACTACTCCATCTCACGTGATGATCAGACATGGTTTAGTTGATTTGTATCACGTGATCACTTCGATGATTAGAGGGATGTCTATCTAAGTGGGAGTTCTTAAGTAATATGATTAATTGAACTTTAATTTATCATGAACTTAGTCCTGATAGTACTTTGCAAATAATGTTGTAGATCAATAGCTTGCGTTGTTGCTTCCCTATGTTTTATATGTGTTCCTAGAGAAAACTAAGTTGAAAGATGATAGTAGCAATGATGCGGATGGGTCCATGATCTGAGGTTTATCCTCATTGCTGCGTAGAAGAATTATGTCCTTGATGCACCGCTAGGTGACAGACCTATTGTAGGAACAGATGCAGACGTTATGAACATTTGGCTAGCTCAATATGACGAATACTTGATAGTTTAGTGCACCATGCTTAACGGCTTAGAATCGGGACTTCAAAGACATTTTGAACGTCATGGACCATATGAGATGTTCCAGGAGTTGAAGTTAATATTTCAAGAAAATACCCGAGTTGAGAGATATGAAGTCTCCAACAAGTTCTATAGCTAAAAGATGGAGGAGAATAGCTCAAGAAGTGAGCATGTGCTCAGATTGTCTGGGTACTACAATCGCTTGAATCAAGTGGGAGTTAATCTTCCAGATAAGATAGTGATTGATAGTGTTCTCTAGTCACCATCACCAAGTTAGTAGAACTTCGTGATGAACTATAGTATTCAAGGGATGACGAAAACGATTCCCGAGCTTTTCATGATGATGAAATCGATGAAGGTAGAAATCAAGAAAGAGCATCAAGTGTTGATGATTAACAAGACCACTAGTTTCAAGAAAAGGGCAAAGGGAAAGAAAGGCAACTTCATGTAGAATGGCAAGCAAGTTGTCACTTCCGTGAAGAAGCCCGAAGCTAGACTAAAGCCTGAAACTGAGTGCTTCTACTGCAAAGGAAATGGTCACTGGAAGCGGAAATGCCCTGAATATTTGGTGGATAAGAAGGATGGCAAAGTGAACAAGGGTATATTTGATATACTGGTTATTGATGTGTACCTTACTAGTGTTTATAGTAGCCCCTGGGTATTTGATACTTGTTCGGTTGCTAAAAATTAGTAACTCGAAACAGGAGTTACAGAATAAACAGAGATTAGTTGAAGGTGAAGTGACGATGTGTGTTGGAAGTGGTTCCAAGAGTGATATGATCATCATTGCACACTCCCTATACTTTCGGGATTAGTGTTAAACCTAAATAATTGTTATTTGGCATTTGCATTGAGCATGAATATGATTTGATCATGTTTATTGCAATACAGTTATTCATTTAAAGTCAGAGAATAATTGTTGTTCTGTTTACATGAATAAAACCTTCGATGGTCATACACTCATTGAAAATAGTTTGTTGGATCTCGATCGCAGTAATATCAATATTCATAATATTGATGCCAAAAGATGCAAAGTTGATAATGATAGTGAAACTTATTTGTGGCACTGCCGTCTGGGTCATATCGGTGTAAAGCGCATGAAGAAACTCCATAAAGATGGATTTTTGGAATCACTTGGTTATGAATCATTCGATGCTTGCGAACCGTGCCTTTTGGGCAAGATGACTAAAACTCCACTCTCCGGAAAAATGGAACGAGCTACTAACTTGTTGAAAATAATACATACGGATGTATGTAGTTCAATGAGTGTTGATGCTCGTGGCGGGTATCGTTATTTTCTGACCTTCACAGATGATTTGAGCAGATATGAGTATATCTACTTAATGAAGCAAAAGTCTGAAACATTTGAAAAGTTCAAAGAATTTCAGAGTGAAGTGGAGAATCATCGTAATAAGAAAATAAAGTTTCTACAATCTGATCATAGAGGAGAATATTTGAGTTACGAGTTTGGCCTTCATTTAAAAAACAATGTGGAATAGTTTCACAGCTCACGCCACATGGAACACCACAACGTAATGGTGTGGTGTGTCCGAACGTCGTAACTGCACTTTATTGGATATGGTGCAATCTATGATGTATCTTACCGATTTACCATTATCGTTTTGGGGTTATGCATTAGAGACAGATGCATTCACTTTAAATAGGGCAGCATCAAAATCCGTTGAGACGATGCCTTATGAACTGTGGTTTGGCAAGAAACCAAAGTTGTCATTTCTTAAAGTTTGGGGTTGTGATGCTTATGTGAAATAGCTTCAACCTGATAAGTTCGAACCCAAATCGGAGAAGTGCGTCTTCATAGAATACCCAGAGGAAACTGTTGGGTACACCTTCTATCACAGATCCGAAGGAAAGATATTCGTTGCTAAGATGGATCCTTTCTAGAGAAGGAGTTTCTCTCGAAAGAATTGAGTGGGAGGAAAGTAGAGCTTGATAAGGTAATTGTACCTTCTCCCTAATTGGAAACTAGTTCATCACAGAAATCAGTTCCAGTGATTCCTACACCAATTAGTGAGGAAGCTAATGATGATGATCATGAAACTTCAGATCAAGTTACCACAGAACCTCGTAGGTCTTCCAGAGTACGGTCCACTCCAGAGTGGTATGGTAATCCTGTTCTGGAAGTCATGTTACTAGACCATGATGAACCTACGAACTATGAGGAAGCGATGATGAGCCCAGATTCCACGAAATGGCTTGAAGCCACGAAATCTGAGATGGGATCCATATATAAGAACAAAGTGTGGAATTGGTGAAATTGCCCGATGATCGGCAAGCCATAGAATATAAATGGATCTTCAAGAGGAAGACATACGCTGATAGTAGTGTTACTATCTACAAAGATCGACTTGTCGCAAAAAGTTTTTTGACAAGTTCAAAATGTTGAATACGATGAGATTTTCTCACTCGTATCGATGCTTAAGTCTGTCCAAATCATGTTAGCAATTGCCACATTTTATGAAATCTGGTAAATGGATGTCAAAACTGCATTCCTTAATGGATTTATTAAATAAGAGTTGTATATGATGCAACCAGAAGGTTTTGTCAATCCTAAAGGTGCTAACAAAGTGTGCAAGCTCCAGTGATCCTAGTGCAAGCATCTCGGAGTTGGAATATACGCTTCGATGAGTTGATCAAAGCATATAGTTTTATATAGACTTGCGGTGAAGCCTGTATTTACAGGAAAGTGAGTGGGAGCACTACAGCCTTTCTGATAAGTATATGTGAATGACATATTGTTGATCAGAAATAATGTAGAATTTTCTGGAAAAGCATAAAGGAGTGTTTGAAAGGAGTTTTTCAAAGAAAGACCTCGGTGAAGCTGCTTACGCATTGAGCATCAAGATCTATAGAGATAGATCAAGATGTTTGATACAATTTTTCAATGAGTACATACCTTGATAAGATTTTGAAGTAGTTCAAAATGGAACAGTCAAAGAAGGAGTTCTTGCGCGTGTTGCAAGGTGTGAAGTTGAGTAAGACTCAAAACCCGACCATGGCAAAAAATAGAAAGAGAATGGAAAGTCATTCCCTATGCCTCAGTCATAGGTTCTATAAAGTATGCTATGCTGTGTACCAGACCTATTGTATACCTTGCTCTGAGTTTGGCAAGAGAGTACAATCTTGATCTAGGAGTAGATCACTGGACAACAGTCAAGATATCCTCAGTGAGGACTAAGGAAATGTTTTCTCGATTATGGAGGTGATAAAAGAGTTCGTCGTAAAGAGTTACATCGGTTCAAGATTTTACACCGATCCAGATGACTCTAAGTCTCAATCTGGATACATATTGAAAGTGGGAGCAATTAGCTAGAGTAGCTCCGTGCAGAGCATTGTAGACATAGAATATTTGCAAAATACATACGGCTCTAAATGTGACAGAGCCGTTGACTAAACTTCTCTCATGAGAAAAACATGATCATACCTTAGTACTCTTTGGGTGTTACTCACATAGCGATGTGAACTAGATTATTGACTCGAGTAAACCCTTTGGGTGTTGGTCGCATGACGATGTGAACTATGGGTGTTAATCACATACAGATGTGAATAATTGTGTTAAATCACATGATGATGTGAAGTATATTACTGACTCTAGTGCAAGTGGGAGACTGAAGGAAATATGCCCTAGAGGCAATAATAAAGTTGTTATTTATATTTCCTTATATCATGATAAATGTTTATTATTCATCCTAGAATTGTATTAACTGGAAACTTAGTACATGTGTGAATACATAGACAAACATAATGTCACTAGTATGCCTCTACTTGACTAGCTCGTTGAATCAAAGATGGTTGTGTTTCCTAACCATAGACATGAGTTGTCATTTGATTAACGTGATCACATCATTAGAGAATGATGTGATTGACTTGACCCATTCCGTTAGCTTAGCACTTGACCGTTTGGTATGTTGTTATTGGTTTCTTCATGACTTATACATGTTCCTATGACTATGAGATTATGCAACTCCCGAATACCGGAGGAACACTTTGTGTGCTACCAAACTTCACAAAGTAACTGGGTGATTATAAAGGTTCTCTAATGGTGTCTCCGATGGTACTTATTGAGTTGGCATAGATAGAGATTAGGATTTGTCACTCCGACTGTCGGAGATGTATCTCTGGGCCCTCTCGGTAATGCACATCACTATAAGCCTTGCAAGCAATGTGACTAATGAGTTAGTTGCGGGATGATGCATTACGAAACGAGTAAAGAGACTTTCCGGTAACGATATTGAACTAGGTATTGAGATACCGACGATCGAATCTCAGGCAAGTAACAAACCGATGACAAAGGGAACAAAGTATGTTGTTATGCGGTTTGACCGATAAAGATCTTCGTAGAATATGTAGGAGCCAATATGAGCATCCAGGTTCCGCTATTGGTTATTGTTCGGAGATGTGTCTCGGTCATGTCTACATAGTTCTCGAACCCGTAGGGTCCGCACGCTTAACATTCGGTGACAATCAGTATTATGAGTTTACGTGTTTTGATGTACTGAAGGTTGTTCGGAGTCCCGGATGAGATCAGGGACATGACGAGGAGTCTCGAAATGTTCGAGATGTAAAGATCGATATAGTGGAATGCTATATTCGGACATCGGAAAGGTTCTGAGTGGTTCGGGTATTTATCAGAGTATCGGAGAGTTACGGGAATTCGCCGGGGAGTATATGGGCCTTATGGGGCTTTAAGGGAAAGAGAGAGAGGCAGTCCGCGCGCCCCAAGGCCTAGTCCGAATTGGACTAAGGGGAGGGGCGGCGCCCCCTCCTTCCTTCTCTTCTCTCTTCCCTTTCCTTCTCTCCCACTCCTACTACTTGGAAGGGGGGAATCCTACTCCCGATGGGAGTAGGACTCCCCAGGGCGCGCCATAGTAGAGGGCCAGCCCTCCCCTCCTCCACTCCGTTATATACGGGGGAGGGGGGCACCCCATAGATAGACAAGTTGATCATTGATCTTTAGTTGTGTGCGTTGCCCCCCTCCACTATAATCCACCTCGGTCATATCGTAGCGGTGCTTAGGCGAAGCCCTGCGTCACTAGCTTCATCAACACCGTCATCACGCCCTTGTGCTGATGGAACTCTCCCTCGAAGCTCTACTAGATCTTGAGTTCGTGGGATGTCACCGATCTTGAGTTCGTGTAGATTGCGGAGGTGTCGTACGTTCTGTACCAGGATCGGTCGATCGTGAAGAAGTACGACTACATCAAACGCGTTGTCATAACGCTTCCGCTTACAGTCTACGAGGGTACGTGGAAGACACTCTCCCCTCTTGTTGCTTTGCATCACCATGATCTTGCGTGTGCGTAGGATTTTTTTTTAAATTACTACGTTCCCCAACAACATGTTCATGCATGTAGTTGAATCAAAACCAACATAGCCTCTATGATATTCATGTTCATGGTGTTCATATCCTACTCATGCTAGTGTCCAATGTTACTTATGCATAATGCATGTTCATGACTGTTGTTGCTCTCTAGCTGGCTGCTTCTCAACCTATTTTCTAGCCTTCGCCTGTACTAAGTGGGAATTCTGCCTGTACATCAAAAACCTTGAACCCAAGTTATTCCAGATGAGTCCACCATACCTACTCATATGTGGTATCACCCTGCCGTACTAAGTAAATTTGCATGTGCCATCTCTAAAAACTTCAAATAAATATCCTTTTGTGTGCATGGATCGTTCATGGAACGACATGAGGTAGTCGGTATCTCCCATGCTATTCTCAGGTCGAGTGTTTATTCAGTCGCCATCGCACAAGAAAAGGGCGGTAATAGGGATGCCCAGTCCCAAACTGCAAAAACTATTAATCTCTAAAATAATCAAAAAAACTCCCAATGGAGTCATAACCTTTACTTTTATGCTTGGGAACCGCCACTAGCGTGCTTAGCATGGAAAATATTGATAACTGATGGTCGTGAAGTAAAAAAGAAGGGTGCATGTCTCTAAATATAATTTACCTCTGTTTTAAAAACATGAGCTCTGGCACCGCTGCAAATCACTACTTCTCTCTGCGAAGGGACTATCTATTTACTTTTATGTTGTGTCATCACCTTCTAAAATAAGCGCCAAAACCTGAGAGCACCGTTTTCATGCTGATGCATTGTGTGTATCTAATGTTGGGTGCATCATGATTGGATCTTTTCTACCATGAATTACAAAGTTTCGTCGCTGCTTGAACTTTGGAGGTGCTCTGCATTTATGTTTTGCGGTCTCAGAAAGGGCTAGCGAGATACCACTATTGTCATACTATATCTTGGTTGTTTTGATAACATGTTGTTGTTTGAGATATCTTATTATTGCTCGCTAGCTAATTATGTCATTGATATGAGTTAATATAATTTTTAAGAATTATTGTCGACATTGTTAGTTATAATATTGGTTGAAAACCTCGGTGCTGTTTAAGCTTATTTATGCAAACATGAGCAAAAGAGTTCGTAATTTTTTTCCTTTTTCACTTTCAGTTTATCAACTGAATTGCTTGAGGACAAGCAAAGGTTTAAGCTTGGGGGATTTGATACGTCTCCAACATATCTACTTTTCCTAACGCTTTTCCTCTTGTTTTGGACTCTAATATGCATGACTTGAACGAAACTAACCCCAGACTGACACTGTTTTCAGCAGAACTACCATGGTGTTGTTTTTGTGCACAAATAAAAGTTCTCCGAATGGAAAGAAACTTTGCGAGGATTTTTGATACATCAAAAGAGAATTTCTGGAGCCAAGAACCACCTGAGGGGGGCACCTGGGTGGGCACAACCCACCAGGGGCGCCTGCTCCCCCAGGCGCGCCGAGGTGGGTTGTCCCCACCTGGTGGCCCATGTAGACCCTGAAACCGACGCTATAAAATCACATTTTTCTAGAAAAATATCAAGGAGAAAGAATTATCACGTTCCACGAGACGGAGCCGCCATCACCTCATGTTCTTCACCGGGAGGCCAGATCTGGAGTCCGTTGGGGGCTTTGGAGAGGGGATCTTCGTTCTTCGTCATCACCAACCCTTCTCCATCACCAATTCCATGATGCTCCCCACCGGGAGTAAGTAATTCCTTCGTAGGCTCGCTGGTCGGTGAGGAGTTGGATGAGATTCATCATGTAATTGAGTTAGTTTTGTTAGGGCTTGATCCCTAGTATCCACAATGTTCTGAGATTGATGTTGCTATGACTTTGCCATGCTTAATGCTTGTCACTTTGGGCCCGGCTGCCATGATTTCAGATCTGAACCGTTTATGTTATCACTATTATATCTATGTTCTAGATCCAATCTTGCAAGTTATAGTCACCTACTACGTGTTATGATCCGGCAACCCCGGAGTGACAATAGGCGGGACCACTCCCGGTGATGACCGTAGTTTGAGGAGTTCATGTATTCATCATGTGTTAATGCTTTATTCCGGTTCTCTATTAAAAGGAGGCCTTAATATTCATTAGTTTCCAATTGGACCCTGCTGCCACGGGAGGGTAGGACAAAAGATGTCATGCAAGTTCTTTCCATAAGAACGTATGACTATTTACGAAATACATGGCTACATTATATTTATGAACTGGAGCTAGTGCCGTATCAACCTAGGTTATGACTGTCACATGATGAGTATCATCCAACAAATTACCGATCCAGTGCCTACGAATTTATCTTATATTGTTTCTGCTAAGTTACTACTGCTATCGTTACTGTTGCACTTGCCACAAAATCACTGTTGATACTGTTACCGTTACTATTGTTGCTGCTACTATTATAAAAACTATCATACTACCTTGCTACTGATCACTTTGTTGCAGATAATTAATCTCCAGGTGTGGTTGAATTGACAACTCAGCTGCTAATACTTACAAATATTCTTTGGCTCCCCTTGTGTCGAATCTATAAATTTGGGTTGAATACTCTACCCTCGAAAACTGCTGCGATCCCCTACACTTGTGGGTTATCAGTTACCAGTAAGGATAAATTGATGGGGTTTATTTATATTGATTGGGTTTACTTTGTCTACATCAAGTCATCTTGCCACTGGTACATCGAGGTGCTATATAGACAGTTTTTAACCCCTTTCTGCGACGGCGTTCTGAACCATCGCCTAGTGAGTGACTGCAATAGGGGGGTCCTTCCCACACGACCCAGAAACTGTCGGGGATATGCCCTCCTAGTACACACGCTCGACAAAATGAGGTCGTGTGCGACGGGCGGGTGATCAAATATGATTATACAGGCCCAATCGGTTCCGGTCGTAAGTACATCCCACATAGTCAGTCCCAAACAAACGTTTCCGTTTGTTATGTACATTCCACACAGTCAATCCAAGGAATACATTTCTGTTCTTATGTACATCCCACACAGTCAATCCAGGGAAAACATTTCCGTTCGTATGTACATCCCACACACTCGATCCAGGGAAAATGTTTCTGTTCATATGTACATCCCACACAGTTTTATGTATAGGCTAGTGTGTGAAAGGTGTAACTATCACACATGCTCTGCCTCGGTTAACCATTTGATTTTATTCAACTACATCACACACGATTTGATGAAGAAAACTGTGTGACATTGTGCTATCCATCACAAGCGTTTTTACTGCCAGAACCGTTTGCAAAGTTCCATGACCCATTTAGCAGGTTTATTAGTTTACAGTTAATAATTCCAATATTACGCAAATTCACATTTCATGTTGAACAGATGTTTGCCAATTTCATATCAGGCACATAAATATATTTTAACATCATAGTATGTGTCGGTGTACTAGAATAGGGGTACCCTAGTACCCCGAACTTGTGCATGGGCAGTTGCAGCACCCCGCGGCAAAGGCTTGCCGGGCGAACACCAAGATCCCCCAAGGTTCCCTTGGAGCCATCCAAGAACAAAGTATTTAAGCTAAGGAGACAAGACCCCGGCAAGAGGAGCTTGCCGGGAAGGCCAACCAAGGCACTCCAAGGAACTTGCCGCGACGCGCCACGCGCTCCGGCAAGGCAACAAGCCCCCGACAAGAGGAGCTTGCCGGGAAGACTAAACAAAGTACCCCGGGGCCCGGTGAGCGACGAGCTTCTGGACCCGGCAAGATATCAACAGCGACAAGGCGCTTGCCGCGGTAGGCGGCCACTCTGCGTCCACGCTCCAGCGCACCCACCAACGTGTCGCTCTGGGGGCCTCTCCGGGCGCGCGTGGCGGGAGGCTGTGCAGCCAGCGGTGCGCAGTGGCATGCGAAGCTGACAAGTTCGCCATCGTGGCGAACGGTGGCGCCCCTAACGGTCCTTTTCTGCACTATTCGGGCGACTCAGACGGGCATTTAATGCCCTTGTCCCCTGCCGTCAGGGTTACGTAGGGTGCACTGTACAAGCAACTGTACCAACTACCTCACTTTTTACGTTTTTACCCTCCTCTGCGTTGCCACCTGTCGGTGACCCCTTTAGCGTATAAAAGGAGGCCCATGCGCAACGTAGAGGAGGTTCGGTTCGGAGCCTCAGGCAGTCGGCTTTGATCCATTCGTAGCCCAGAAAAGACATCACTCTCTCGCTCGAGAGCAAGAACACCAGATAATACAACCAGACAAGCAGCAGTAGGAGTATTATCTCTCCGGAGAGCTCCGAAGCTGGGTAAACTGCTCGTGTGCCTCGCCTCGATCTGCTCTTCGTGCGATCTCCGCCCCCCCGCCGAACCGAAAGGGGCCCGGTCCGCCGGCCCCATAGGTGTTCGTGGATCAGTTCTCCCCGACATCTTTGGCGCGCCAGGTAGGGGGGCGTCGAGATTGTGTGAACCAGATCCGGTGTTCACATGAGCTAGATCTTTATTCCCTTCATCAACATGCCACCGAAGAAGAAGAGTTCGGCGGCAGGCGCTCCATCCACGTCACTTCCGCCACCGTTGGAGCCCATGATGCCGGCGGAAGAAACGACGTCGACGAGGAAGCCCATGATGCTGCCAGGTCCAAGAACAAGGCTGCACAAACCTCGGCGACTGTACATGTTCCACGCCACTCTCAGGAGGCGCAAGATCAACAGTGTCATGGCACTAGCAGTGCCATACGCATGATAGCCCAAGACCAAGCTGGTGGATCTCGGGGCGCTCAAGACCAGCATGCACGCCAGCGTGCTGGCACGAGCGGAGCACGGTCGCCTGGACGGGATATTGCTCCTTCTAACATAGTTAGAAGTTCGAGCACGTCCCGCTCCTCGCGCCGTCCGCCACTGCCACCCACCACCCCAGCAGAAGCTTTGGCGCGAGCTCAACTTCTCCTAGATTACCCTCCGACGTCGGACAAGATCGACGAATGGAGGGCCACCATTCAGAGTCTCATCGGCTACGCCAACGGCGACACTCCATGGTGGCCGAGCGCGTCGCCGCCGCGGCAGGGTTGCCGGACACGAGCCGGTGGCGATGAAACGGGCGGAGGTGCAACTACCATGCAATCACCGCCCCGAAGGCCAAGATCGCCGAATCGCCGGATCCACCTCGACAGCGACTCCACTGCATCGTCGGATCCACGAGCTCGTCGCGATCAGCGCCAAGTTCTTCATGATTGACAACAAGAAGACGCTCGAACCCGCATCGAGCGCCAAAGAGAAGCGCGACATCAATCCGACAAGCGCGCTGGGCCCTCTGTTGACATGCATGCGCCAGGGGAACCAGGCGATCTGCCGTACGCGGTAGGTTGTCCTGCGTTCACTCGAGAGCTGCGGCAAGTCCAATGGCCCAGTACAAAGAACTTCAAGCCAGACGTACCGGAGAAGTACGACGGCAAGACGCATCCGTCAGAGTTCCTCAGCATCTACACCATTGCGGTACAAGCTGCCGGGGGACGAGATGACAAGATCCTTGCCAACTACTTCCCGCTGGTGCTCAAGCCCAACGTCAGATCCTGGCTCATGCACTTGCCGGACAACTCCATATCCTCTTGGGCTGATTTGTGCCATCAGTTTGTCGGCGCCTTTACCGGCAGACACAAGCCTCATGGCCAGGAGAGTGATCTTCATCTGCTCGCCCAGAAGGAAGGAGAGCCCCTGCGCAAGTACATTCAGAGATTCAGTAGCGTGCAGCACAACATCCCAGACGTCCACCCTGCCGCGGTGATCAGCGCGTTCCATCAGAACGTGCGGAACCGCAGGATGCGGGAGGAAATGGCGATGTGCAAGATCAGGGACGTCAGTGAGTTATATGCACTGGCCGACAAGTGTGCGCGTGCTGAGGAAGGGAGGAGACTCCCCGGAGAGAATATAGGAGCGGGAGGATCTGACAGCAAAGATGCTGCCCCGACAAGGAAAAACCGGCGGTGCAACAACAGGAGGAGAAAAGGCAAAGAAGTGCTAGTTGTTGAGCAGTCCGGCAATGGTGGCGCCAAGGAATCCAAAGCTGGCGACTCCGGTAAGGAGGTTGCCGCGGAGGCAGCAGTCGCCAACAAGCAGGACGGCACCAACAAGAAGTATTGCAAGATTCACCGCACCAAGGGCCATGATCTTCAGAACTGTAAGAGAGTCGGGCAGCTTGTTGAGCAACAGAAAGCTGAATACGAGCGGCGCGACAAGGAGAGGGCCCAGGAAGGAGCTGGTGGATCCGGCAAGAAACGTCCCGGCCGAGGAGGACGCCGCGGCAAGGCCAAGCAGCGGCAAGGAGACAGACCTCCTCGCGGCCGCGACAAGGATGAAGATGACGGCGACGATGAAGATATGGATGATGAGGAGACTGATGAGCAGGAGTTCCAGAAAGCTACAGAGGTCCTGTGCGTTGACGGTGGTGCTTCTCTGCATGCCTCGCACCGACAGCTCAAGCAGTGGATGCGGGAAGTTAATGCAGCAGAACCACCCGTCGAGTCACGCAAGCCTCTGAAATGGTCCAGCACGCCTATCATCTTTGATATTGAGGACCACCCGGATCGCATAACTACAGTCGGGTGCTTGCCGATGTTGGTTCACCAACAATCCGCAACCTCAAGGTCACTAAGATGCTAGTTGACGGCGGGGCCGGCTTGAACCTGATCTCCTCCACGGTGCTCTAGAAGCTCTAGATCCCTGACAGCGAGCTCGAAGAGACCGGCACATTTCAAGGAATCAACCCGGGAAGGAGCAAGCCAAAGGGAAAGATCACGTTGCCGGTAACATTTGGCAGTGAGCTGAACTTCAGGACTGAGAGGGTCACGTTTGATGTGGCCGACATTCCATTACCTTATAATGGAATCCTTGGCCGTCCGGCACTCGCCAAGTTCATGGCGGCCTCTCACTATGCATACAACATACTGAAAATGCCAGGGCCTATAAGTGTCATCTCTATCCCTGGCGACAAGAAGGATGCTCTTATTTGTGCTGACAAGATCTACCGGGAAGCAGCAGCTGCAGCAGAACAGAGGACAATTGCCGCTGAAGCTCCCGGGGGGAAGAAGAAGACCAAGTCCGGCAAGAGCTCTGATGCCTACTCCGGCAAGCGCACCTCTTTGGAGTGCTGCGCTACCGTCGGGGACGCACCATCGAGCTCCACCGGCAAGTGTAAGAAAGCAATGGCAGCTCCACCTGAGACCAAGAAGGTGTACGCCAAGGAGGATGGCACTGGTGGTACCTTCACCATCAGCGCCACTCTTGACCCCAAATAGGAAAGCGCGCTCATTGCTTTCCTGCGGGCGAATGTCGACGTGTTTGCGAGGCAACCGTCTGATATCCCCGGTGTTCCCAGGAAAGTAATTGAGCACCACCTTGCTGTCTGTCCTCATGCGCGGCCCGTCAAGCAGAGAGTCAGGAAGCAAGCAGTAGAGCGGCAAGAATTCATCGCAGAAGAAATCAAGAAGTTGGAAGCAGTAGGCCTTGTCAGAGGAGTGCTCCATCCCACGTGGTTGGCCAATCCTGTTGTTGTGCGCAAGGCTAACGGGAAATGGAGACTTTGTATTGACTTCACTGATGTTAATAAAGCTTGTCCCAAAGACCCATTTCCCTTGCCGCGTATTGACCAGATTGTTGACTCCAAAGCCGGATGTGATTTGCTTTCATTTCTTGATGCATACTCAGGATACCATCAGATCTTCATGGCAGAAGAAGATGAAGAGAAAACCGCATTTATCACCCCGTGTGGCACGTACAGCTTCGTACGGATGCCTTTCGGTTTGAAGAATGCTGGTTCAACATTCGCAAGGGTAGTCCACCATGCTTTTGAGCCACAAATACACAGAAATGTGGAAGCTTACATGGATGACATAGTGGTCAAGAGCAAGAACAAAGCGACCTTGATTCAAGATTTAGATGAGACATTTGCAAACCTGCGCAAGATCAACCTCAAGCTTAACCCCGAGAAGTGCTTTGGAGTCCCTTCCGGCAAGCTTCTCGGGTTCTTCGTGTCTCAGCGGGGAATTGAAGCCAATCCCGACAAGATCAAAGCCATCGAACAGATCGAAGCACCAAAGCGCGTCAAGGATGTACGAAGGCTTGCCGGTTGCGTGGCTGCTCTCAGCAGGTTTATCTCCAGATTTGCTGAGCGCGCCCTGCCATTTTTCAAAATTTTGAAAAAGGTAGGTCCAATGAAATGGACTTCGGAAGCGGAGGCTGCGCTGCAGGACTTGAAGAGATACCTGTCCTCGACTCCAACACTTGTCGCACCTAAGCCGCAAGAGAAGTTGCTGCTGTATATAGCGGCAACCAATCAAGTGGTTAGTGCTGCGTTAGTGGCGGAGAGGGAGGTGGATGATGAGCCAGCAACCACGGCAGATCCATCCAGCGACAAGCAGGGGGCTTCGCCGACAAGCTCTGGTCCCGACAAACATGGGTTTGCGCAGGAACATGATAAGATGCCAAGGAGAATGGTGCAGCGCCTAGTTTACTTTGTTAGTTCTCTTCTGCAGGGGGCTAGATCAAGGTACTCTGGTGTGCAGAAGTTGCTTTTCGGCCTCCTCATGGCCTCAAGAAAGCTGCGCCATTACTTCCAAGCACATGAGATCACAGTCGTCACTCGCTTTCCGCTGAAGAGGATACTGCAAAATCCAGAAGCAACGGGCAGGATTCTCGAGTGGGCGCTGGAACTGTCAAGCTTTGGCCTCAAGTTTGAGAGCACCTCAACTATCCAAAGCAGAGCATTGGCAGAGTTCATAGCAGAGTGGACGCCAACCCCAGATGAAGAAATTCCAGAAGCGAGCATCCCCGTCAAGGAGGCAAGCAAAGAGTGGCTGATGTACTTTGATGGTGCCTTCTCGCTGCAAGGCGCCGGTGCAGGCGTGCTGCTTGTCGCACCCACCGGAGAGCACCTCAAGTACATAGTCCAGATGCACTTTCCCAAAGAGCAAGCAACCAACAATACTGCAGAGTATGAAGGATTGCTTGCCGGTCTCAGAATCGCAGCAGACCTTGGGATCAAGAAGCTCATTGTCAGGGGTGACTCACAGCTTGTCGTCTGACAAGTGAACAAGAACTACCAGAGTCCGTTGATGGAAGCATATGTTGATGAAGTGAGGAAGCTAGAAGAGCACTTTGACGGCCTACAAATGGAGCATATCCCAAGAGCTCAGAATGATATTGCCGATGACCTGTCAAAGTGCGCCGCACTAAAGTTACCTGTGGAACCAGGGATCTTTGTGCTTAAGTTGACTCAACCATCCGTAACACCATCAACTGGACAAAGCAAGAAGAGGAAGTTGGTTTCCGGCGACTACTTTCCGGCAGAGCTCCCCGAAGCCGCCGGCAAGAAAGTCCCCAAGATCAACACCAAGAAGGCTGAGGGGCAGTCTACTCCGGCAAGCCTAATGGTTTGTTCCATTGAAGCAGACGCTCCCGACAAGTTTTGCTCTGGCAAGCTTGTCGGGGAACATCAAGCTCCGGCAGGGCCGCAAGTCCTTGCCGTAGAAGCAGATGTTCCCGCAGCAGCAGATGTGCCTTTAGTCCTTGTTGTCGAGCCACAAGCTCCAGCATGGGCACAGCAAATTGTCCATTTCCTTCAGACAGGAGAACTTCCCTAAGAACAAGAAGAAGCGGAAAGAGTAGCCCGGCAGTCAAGTATGTACCAGTTTGTCGATAGCATACTGTGCAGAAGAAGACTCAACGGTGTGAAATTGAAGTGTATTCGCCGGGAAGATGGACAAAAGTTGTTGGCAGAGATACATGGAGGCATATGTGGCCACCACATTGGCGCAAGAGCACTTGCCGGCAAAGCTTTCCGGCAAGGTTTCTTTTGGCCGACAGCCCTCCAGGATGCAACTTCACAAGTAACCAAGTGTGAAGCGTGCCTGTTCCACTCCAAACAGATACACCAGCCAGCTCAAGCTCTCCAGACAATCCCTTTATCGTGGCCATTTTCGGTCTGGGGGCTCGATATCCTCGGCCCTTTCCCCCGAGCTGTCGGGGGCTTTGAGTACTTGTACGTCGCAATCGACAAGTTCACAAAGTGGCCGGAAGTGCAGCCAGTGAGGAAGGTGACAGCACAGTCAGCAGTCAAGTTCTTCAGGTCAATTGTTTGCCGTTTCGGGATCCCTAACAGGATCATTACCGACAACGGCACGCAATTCACGAGCCGCACCTTCATGCAGTACGTCCAAGACCTTGGCGCCAAGGTCTTCTTCGCTTCTGCTGCTCATCCGAGAAGCAACGGTCAAGCAGTGAGGGCAAATGCTGAAGTGCTGCGCGGGCTCAAGACCAGAACTTTCGACAGGCTGCACAGGTGCGGAAGGAACTGGATCGAGGAGCTGCCAGTGGTTCTTTGGTCGATCAGAACGACGCCAAATCGAGCCACTGGCCAGACACCTTTTGCTCTAGTCTATGGAGCAGAGGCAGTTCTCCCCACGGAACTCGTATACGGATCACCTCGAGTGCTCGCTTATGATGAGCTTGAGCAAGAACAGCTGCGGCAAGACGACGCGCTGCTCCTTGAGGAAGATCGTCTTCAGGCTGCTGTACGAGCTGCTCGATACCAGCAAGCTTTGCGCTGCTATCATAGCCGCAAAGTTAAAGCCAGAAGCTTCGAGGAAGGCGACTTTGTTCTTCGGCGCGTTCAGTCCGCCAAGAATTCCAACAAGTTGACGCCGAAGTGGGAAGGCCCTTATCGGGTGAGACGAGTCACAAGGCCTGGTGCTGTCCGCCTTGAGACCGAAGATGGCATTCCGGTGAGCAACTCCTGGAACATAGAACATCTTCGTAAGTTTTTCCCATAAGGCGCGGTTGCCGGAACCCGTTCCGACAACCACCTTTTGTACGAGTCTTGCCGCTGTTGCATGTAATCCTTTGTACAAAGACGGGCGTAGATCCCATGCATAAGTAAAACCCCATGTGCTCCGCACAGCTTGTCCATTCATGCGTCAGTTCCTTTCTTGCATGCGATTATCTGACACTTTGTGCAGCACCTACATCCGGTAAGAAGTAACGAGCCGAAGAGCTCCATATTATTATTTTCTCTTCTTTCTTTTTCTTTCAAAGGAAAAGAAGGTTCTCTCGCACACAAGTTTGCCGGGGAGGGAAGGAGAAGATTGTGGTATGGGTCAGGCGTCGTTCAAGCAAAGACTTGCCTTACCGGGAAACAAATGACAGAAAAGCTAAGTTGCCAAAGTTTGAGCAATCACTTTTTAAATTTTTTGGGTTATCTTCCTCGAACGACCCTACTTTGTATGGAAAACCTGTGCGCGGAGGAACCAACTCGTGGCTAGTTGCGCCCTTACTTTGTTTCGAGTCCGCTCAACAGCTTAAGTGTGCTGCATCTAGTCGCGACAAGGTTTCTTGTCGGAAGTAGCGCCGCCAGCAGGCTGCTGAAGTTCCGCACTCAGCGCTCACGGCTCGGGCGCCTGCACCGACAAGTTCCCTAGAAGTGTAGGGTAAAAACATACAAAGGAAGGAATCTAGTAGAGGAAATAACATTGCAATTGATAGACAGAAATAAAGTTATATTACAAAGATAACTTGTCGCAGCTCTAACAGACTGTTTTCATAACATGATTAGCAGCGACAAGGGAAAAGAAGAAATGGGCGGCCTAATCTACGCATCCGCCCTCGACTCTCTTGATCTTGCTCACCTTGTCCACAATGGGTGCGACAAGGGCCTTGAGTGCGTCCAGATCGGCGTCAGGCGGCAAGGACCTGAGGACGTTGGTGAAGCTGAGGCCTGGGTTGCGGAAGGCCACCTTCATCAGCACCTTCTGGAGAACCCCAGCGCAGATTTTGCGCGACTCGTCGGCCAGCTGCTTCGGGATCCTCTCCCGGAGCCGCTGGAGTGCCGTCGCCACGTCCTTGAAGAACAGGCTGAGCTTGGCGCTGGGTTGAAGACTCTCGTCGGAAGGATACCCAAAATCCTCCATCCCCAGCTGCGCCAGCTCCTTGTTGATGACTGCGGCAGTGTTCACCAGACCCTCGGTCCAGTGCTCCACGGTGTCTCTGAACGAGTTCTGGGTAACTGCAATGCTCTCCAGCAGCGCCACGTCAGCCTTGACCTTCTCCGCCAAGGTCTTCTCTCGCTCCTTGGTGGCCTCCAGCGTCTGCGTCAGCGTGGCCAGCTTCAGCACCAGGTCTGCTTTGGAATCCTTGGCGGCGCTGAGCTCCTTGCCCCTCTCAGCGAGAAGGCCTTGCAGCTCACCGTGGGCGGCAACATCCTTCTCGCGCTCACGCTTGAGCGCGGCAAGCTCCTCGCCACTCTTCCCAATGTCGGCCTCCAGCTGCGCTACCTTCTCCTCTAGCTCTTTCTTGGCGGCCTCTGCAGTTGCCGCTGCATCCTTTGCCTCCTTGAGCGCCCCGCCAAGTGCTCGCTCGCGCTCGGCAAGCTCTTCCTCGTAGCTGTCGAGGTGGGCCTTCCACTGCACTAGTTCACCTTCTCGCGCGGACTGCTTCTCGGCAGCCAGCCTTTGTTCCTCTTCAGCCTCGGCCTTCTCGAGAAGAAAGGCCGTGCGCTCCTCATCGACTTGCTCCCGATCCTGCGCCAGGGACAGGAGAGCTTCTTGATTTTGTCCCCGGAGCTCCTCCGCGCGCTTCTCCATGTCAACTCCCGCCTTCGCGACAAGCGCTTCTCGGGAAGCCAAGTTGGCTTGCCGGGTCCGGTAGAGTGACAGCAGCTTCCGCAGCAGCTGCTCCTCCTCAGGCTCGCCACTGCTGCTGCCGGGCGCGTCAACCAATGACTGTCCAGCAGAGGCGAGCACCTCCCCGTCAAAAGTCTCCCCCTCGACCGGCGCCCTGGAGCTCGACGCCCAGGGTAGCTTGATGAAGATGTTGTCACCGGCCTGCAAGTAGGCGCCGGGTTGGGGCTCCTCGGAGCCCGGCTCCGCAGAAGCGGCAGAGGGTTCAGCGGTCGGTGCAGCGCCCGGCGCTCCTGCGGCCTCAGGGTCGTTAGTGCGATAGCCTGACCCCTCGCCGGCTTCCGCAGCAGCAGCCCCGGCGGCCTCCTCGCCCGCGGTCTCATCAGCACCGGCACCTTCCTCACCGGCGCCCTCTGTCTCCATTGGCTCAGCCGAAGATGGGTCTGAAGAACGAAGAAGGGAGGAAAATCAATCAAAAATCCAAGAAAGGAAAAACATAAGAAGCAGAACCCAAGGGAAAGTTCCTGGGCAAGTGGATTACCTGCGCCAAGATCTTCAGTTGCGGCCTCGGTCGCCACAGGATCAGCAGTGCCGTCCCTTGCCGGAGAGTCCCCCCTTGCCGGAGAACGCTCCCTTGCCGGGGACTCCTCCCTTGGCGGCGCAGTCGAAGCAGGTAGCACTTCGGGGCCAGCCTCCGGGCGCTCCTGATGAGGCTGCTCTACTCTTGCACAAGTCAACAAGCAAGATATCAATAAAGGAAAAAGCACTCAAGCGCGCCCAGCAGCAAAAGTCTAAACTATGAACTTACGCTGGGGGCTGCGCTGGGGGCTGCCCCGAGGGGTAATTGCCGGGTCCCTCAAGGTGGTCTCGGGCCCACCTCCTGCAGACACGATGGGGTCATCCTCGATGACGATCACCGCGGCCTTGGCCCTCTTCGCCGCTCTCTGGGCCAGTGTTCTGAAAAGAAAGGAGTCCAGATTGGAGCAAGTCAGATACAAGATATAAATAGCAAGATTGAAGAACTACAAGAGCACCAAAGAAACTCACTCTTCTTCCTCCTCGTCGGAGCTGAGCGTGGAAAGATCGAAGTCCGGCCCTCCTCCGGTGCGGCGAGGTGGAGGAGTAGGATCCCTTTCCCGCTTGGCGGGGGCAGTGGCAGTGGCCCGGGAAGATCCCGCTCCAGTTGCGCTGTTGCGTGAGGCGCTCCCGCGGCAACATTGCTTGCCGTGGTAGAGCGCGTCGCGCGGCTTGGTGGCTGAGGAGCCGGCTGCCGCCCCGCTGCGTCCCTGGCCCTGCAAAGGCGCCTCCTTGGCGGGGCCGGGGGCTCTGCCTGCGGCAAGCTCTCTGAAGGTTCAGCCTCCTCCTCGCCGGCCTTGCTCGACTCGGCTTCGGAACTGGCAGGCTCCTCCTCGCCCATGAACTCCGCGCGTTCGGCATAGTTTGCCGCCTCTGCAGCCTCCGCCTCCTCCACAGTAAACCCAAACACACCCGCAGCAGCTGCGGCCGCAGCCTCTTCCGCCCTAGTAGCGATGAGCTGCAGCTCCTCGTCGGTGGTGTCACGGGTGAGGCTCTTCTGCTCGTCGGCACGGACCGACACTTCCTCCAAGGTGTCGAAGAACGCTCGCACAACGTCATCCGCAGGCTCTTGCCAAGTTGGGACGATGCCGTGTGAATCGCACAACGGCATCATGGCGCGGATCCGGTCAAGCGAAGAGTTATTGCACAAAGGAACTACGCCCCTCGGCAGTGTGAATGGGTGCTGGGGGTCGCGTTTGAATAATTCCAAGAGCATTGCGTCCAACTCCAAAATAGTGAAGTTGTAGTTGAGGCCCGGCCTCAGCCTCATGATGTCTGCCGAATTCTTGAATTCCCAGGCGGGCCTCCTCCTCTCCTGCAGGGGGGCAATGCGGCAGCGGAGGAAATCTGCCCCGACAGCACCTATGGTGAGCCCGGCAAGCCTGAGGCGAAGAATCCTAGTGATGGCGATCTTCAGCCTCTCATCTTCCGGGGCCACGTTGCTCCAGTCATTGCCGCGCACTATTGGAGTTTGGTGCATGGCGGTGAAGGGCTGCGGATCTTCCTCGACGATCCAGCACCACTCCGATCTCCACTCCTCCCACTTGCTGCGAAGCTTACCCTCCAAGTACGCCTCTTTCTTGCCGACTCTCGAGACCCAGGCAATCCCTCCGGCAAGCGGATCTCCTCTCTCTACCCGTGGTATGAAGAAGTGGCGGAAAAGGGCTACACTAGGGTGGACTCCGACAAAGTTTTCGCACAAGTGTGCGAAAACCGCCATGGTCAGGACAGCATTGGGGGTGAAGTCAAGGAGGCGGAAGCCATATGTGTTCATAATGTCACAAAAGAACTCCGAGAAGGGCGGGCAGAGCCCGCAATAGAAGAATAGCGGGAAGAATGGGTACCCATTTGGAGCCGACTCCGAGGCAGCGGCCGGGAGTACCCTCGTGCGCGGATGCGCACGCGTCTCCGTCGCCCAAAAGAGGTAGAAGTACTCCCTCAGCTCCTGCACGCCGAGCTGGGGGGTGAAGATCGCCCGCTCCTTCCACAGCGTCGCGAGCCGCTGCGCCTCGGCCGACTTCACACCCTTTCCCTTGTCGGCTTTCGGGCCCATGGCGGAGGTGGTGGAGAAGGTCGACGGTGTGGTGATGCTGGTGCCAATGGGGGGGGCGGAGCGCTGCTCTCTCGGCTTTGAGAAGAAGGGGGGAGCGGCGGAGTTTGTGAAGAAGGAGTAGCAGCAACCAGCGAGGGGGAACTAACTGCCTCTATTTCCTCTGCTTACAAAGAGGGACGGGGCGGACGTTTCGGCCTTCCAAATAAACAACCACCCACGATCTCTCCCACGATGCCGCATTCAACGCGTGCCGTTATGGGAGAGTGCGGTGGATACGGAACAAGATTTGGCGTGGCCCAGCCCACGTGTGCCCGTGCCCTGTCTTGGGCCTGGCCCAACAGCGCTCGGCACCGTGTCTGGCCCAGGCCCGGGGGCTCCTATCGGTGTACTAGAATAGGGGTACCCTAGTACCCCGAACTTGTGCATGGGCAGTTGCAGCACCCCGCGGCAAAGGCTTGCCGGGCGAACGCCAAGATCCCCCAAGGTTCCCTTGGAGCCATCCAAGAACAAAGTATTTAAGCTAAGGAGACAAGACCCCGGCAAGAGGAGCTTGCCGGGAAGGCCAACCAAGGCACTCCAAGGAACTTGCCACGACGCGCCACGCGCTCCGGCAAGGCAACAAGCCCCCGGCAAGAGGAGCTTGCCGGGAAGACTAAACAAAGTACCCCGGGGCCCGGTGAGCGACGAGCTTCTGGACCCGGCAAGATATCAACAGCGACAAGGCGCTTGCCGCGGCAGGCGGCCACTCTGCGTCCGCGCTCCAGCGCACCCACCAACGTGTCGCTCTGGGGGCCTCTCCGGGCGCGCGTGGCAGGAGGCTGTGCAGCCAGCGGTGCGCAGTGGCATGCGAAGCTGACAAGTTCACCATCGTGGCGAACGGTGGCGCCCCTAACGGTCCTTTTCTGCACTGTTCGGGCGACTCAGACGGGCATTTAATGCCCTTGTCCCCTGCCGTCAGGGTTAGGTAGGGTGCACTGTACAAGCAACTGTACCAACTACCTCGCTTTTTACGTTTTTACCCTCCTCTGCGTTGCCACCTGTCAGTGACCCCTTTAGCGTATAAAAGGAGGCCCATGCGCAACGTAGAGGAGGTTCGGTTCGGAGCCTCAGGCAGTCGGCTTTGATCCATTTGTAGCCCAGAAAACACATCACTCTCTCGCTCGAGAGCAAGAACACCAGATAATACAACCAGACAAGCAGCAGTAGGAGTATTATCTCTCCGGAGAGCTCCGAAGCTGGGTAAACTGCTCGTGTGCCTCGCCTCGATCTACTCTTCGTGCGATCTCCGCCCCCCCGCCGAACCGAAAGGGGCCCGGTCCGCCGGCCCCATAGGTGTTCGTGGATCAGTTCTCCCCGACAGTATGATAGCTACCTGAAAACAGCACAACACAACTTATAGCTAGTTCAGCTTCATAAGAACAATATATTCATTTCCCTGATCGAGATCATCCAAGCTCGTCTTATCCACCTCTGCTTTTAGTTTAGTAAGAACCTGTTTTGCACTGGCTAACTGGGAAAGTGCCTCCTCCGTCGCCAACACCATCTTAGCAAAGTCAAACTTAAAAAATCTGACCTCATTCTCCACGTTCCTTGTTTTATCCCGCATCTTCAAATATTCTTCATCGTTGACAACACTTTCTCTAAGCCTACCTCTGTTCTATTCCTGATACACTCCAGAGCTTCGCTAGGCACATCTTCAAAGACTGTGGCCACTCTTGATCAACCAACTCCAAGTAAGAATACTTCTGTTCATCCTATAATATTTAAAAGTAGATCGGTAACAATTGTAGGATCGATATAGTTGACTAGGGGGGGGGGTGAATAGGCAACTAACAATTTTTAGCTTTTCTTTACCAAATTAAACTTTGCATCAAAGTAGGTTGTCTAGATATGCAACTAAGTGAGCAACCTATATGATGCAACAACAACAAGTATGCAAGCAAGCAAGGGATGCAGCACAATATAAGCTTGCACGAATAAAGGTACGAGATAACCAAGAGTGGAGCCGGTGAAGACGAGGATGTGTTAGCGAAGTTCCTTCTCTTTGAGAGGAAGTACGTCTCCGTTGGAGCGGTGTGGAGGCACAATGCTTCCTAAGAAGCCACTAGGGCCACAATATTCTCCTCACGCCCTCAGACCATGCAAGATACCGTGATTCCACTATTGGTGCCCTTGAAGGCAGCAACCGGACCTTTTACAAACAAGGTTGGGGCTCTCTCCACAACTTAATTGGAGGCTCCCAATGAAACCTTGGAGCTTCACCACAATGGAATGTGGCTTTGAAGTGAACTCTTCTGTCTAGGGTTCCCAAGCACCCAAGAGTAACAAAATCCACACAAGAAAGTATGGGGGAATCAAATATCCTTTGGTGGAAGTGTAGATCTAGGTCTCCTCCTTCAATCCCTAGGAAATCAACAAGTTTGAGTGGCTAGAGAGAGAGATCGGGCAAGAAAGCTTCAAGGGCATTAATGGAGGAGAGAGAGAGAGAGAGAGAGGCAAGAGATAGGTGGGAGGTGGGAGAAGCACCTCCTTCAATAGGGTCCCCTCAGATCCAACCGTTATGCGCAGAAATGCATAGGAGCGGTACTTCCACAATAGACACCGGTACAACCGGTGAATGCGGGAAACCCCTGCTAGGGCACCAGGGCGGTACTTCCGGTGAGGCAATTGGTAGTACTGGTATATTGGAACATACCGGAACTACCGTCCCACCACCGTCCGACTACGGCTTCACAATCAGAAGGAAATCACCCTAGGACCATAGTTACAGCGGTGGTTGGTCTGGAGCTACCGCTGGGCCAGCAGTCCCTGGGTGGTGGAGTCTGAGGCGGTACTACTGCCCCGAACATCGGTAGTACCGGTTTGTCAAGACAACCCAGAACTTCCGTTCCACCACCGGTCTACCATCGTACCCGGTACAGAAGGGAGTCACCCCTGAGCGGTACTTGGAGCGGTGGTATGACCAGAACTACCGGCCAGCGGTACAACCACTCAATGGAGCGGTACTACCGCCATGGGAAGAACTGCACAGTGAGAGAGGACTTTGGGGAACCTCTCTCTCCTCGAACGGAGGGTATATGGTGGGTGCAGAGAATGTGTACGTGAATTGATTCACCGAATACCTTTCGATGTGGATTCCCTCTTAATAGTACGGATATCCTACGACCAAAGGAATAAAAACGTCAGAAACTCCGTCTTCGATCTTTTTCGCATAGAGGGAAGGCCTAACCGTCTTGCACCACACAATGTGTACCTGAGTGAACTAGAACACACGATTAGTCCACACGGGTGTTGTCATCATCACCAAAACTCTAAGGCAGAAGATGCCCTTACAATCTCCCCCTTTTTGGTGGATGATGACAACCACACAAAAAGCACGGGAGTTCTAGAAAATATAGACGGCCCCCCCTGAGTGTGAGCACTATTTAGAGTTTGCTTTTGGAATTCAAAATGCTCTCACTAGGATCAATGCCCCCCCTAGATTTTATAGACCAACCAGTGACAGCAAAACAAAATATCATACATAAAGCAGTAGAGCCAAGTATAAGGACACCATCAACACGCAAGCTCTACTGATAGATGAGTGCATAGATAAATAGATAAGGGACACATGTCTTACACCATGCACAAGGTCACAACACAGGACAATTTCACAAGACACTAGAAAGAGCAACTGCAAATGAACTCACAAGACCGCAAATGAACCCCCCATGCAACTCCCGAGACCTAATGGAGCTCTCTCCCCCTTTGGCACCAAGACACCAAAAAGGAAAAGAGCGAAGCTAACGCCCTGGGGCTCAGTAGATCTCCTCGCAAGTTGTCGCAGAGCTGTCAGAAGCATCATCATCATCAGCAGCATCATCAGGCTCTTCAACCTCCTTAGACTCCTCAGACCCCGTTGTAGCCTTCTCAGGTCCACGCACAGAAGAGGTTGCAGGCACTTCATCAGACCACTAGAAGTTCTCCAAGCACCACGTATCCTCAGGAGTGATGGTCTTCTCGGAGCCACTCTTCACATTTGGCACATTGAGGTGCCTCATCAACTGAATCTGCCTGCGACGCGCCATCTTCTCAGCAACATGGGCCTTGTAGAGCTTCTTCTGAATATGAGTCTGCAAGCAAAAGGCCTTCTTGATCTTTGGAGTCAACTTCTCAACCCACGTGGGCTAGACCCAGGCTCCAACTCAAAGTCCTCGTCGTCTGAGCTAGCAAACACATCCTCTTGATTGCCCATAGATAAACGAGGAGTCTTATGCTTCTTCTTCCTCAACACCTTAACCTCATGCTCCATGAGATTAACCAGAGTGGTGAGAGGTTCTCCTGGCCTACGGACTGCCCAAACAGAGTTCAGAATCTGCATCACAAAAGGAGCATAGATCGGTACCTTGCGGTACCACACCATATTGTACATCTCCTCCCACATCCACTTGGAGACATCAAATGTGGCACCTGAACCCCTCTTGGTCTTCATGGCTACAAGAAAATCCACAAGATAACCATAAATATCGTCTTGATTCCCAACCTTGGGTAGCAGCACACAGCGGAACTCATGATGTAGAATATCATAGACTGGCAGAAGGTCATTGGACTTACCCACGATACCATGACCCGGGATGTACAGATGGGCAAGCTTGTCCTTGTCCATGGGGTGGGCTTGGTTGTGAGGACGGAGACCACCTTGGCCCTCCAACCCGGTATCCTCATAGCCAAGAGCATTGCAGAAGGCTCTCCAAGGGACATGAAAGAACTCATCACGGCACATAAAGGACAAGTGATGAGCACCATCGGTGCCGAAGTGGACAGTAGCATAGAATTGATGAATGAGCTGCACATCGAAATCACAATTCACAGTCATGAGCCTGATCAAATCAAACTCCTCACAGATCTACAGAGCCTCTCCAAAGTAATCAGGGTTGCTCCTCCAGTGATCGATGT
The DNA here is from genome assembly GCF_002162155.2 of Triticum dicoccoides. Lineage (NCBI taxonomy): Eukaryota > Viridiplantae > Streptophyta > Magnoliopsida > Poales > Poaceae > Triticum > Triticum dicoccoides. The sequence goes on along the minus strand of NC_041393.1, from coordinate 386,378,073 downwards.
CAATGGACCATGCATTCGGGTGAACTTGTTCTTGTGGTGCTCGAAAATTTCTGACACAATCCTGATCTGGAACTCATTCCAGAGCTGAGGGTTGTTCCAATGAGGATGCAGTGCCACAGAGTAGGGATCCTGGAAATGGAACTTTTCCCAGTCCGTAAGCTTCCATTTGTGCATTGGCATTCGCAGCATGCTGCTTGGCAGCAATAGACTTCTCCCGACGAGTGGCTTTGGTAGGGATCACCACCTCGTGAGTATCCTCATTATCATCCACATGTTTGCCCCTACGGCCCCTCTTCTTGGTGTTCTGAGACTTCCGAGCAGCACGAGAGCTAGAGCCACCTGCAAACACACACAAAGAGCACACAGAAGAAGATGATCTTGTGTACATTCCTCTCTGATCCCAGCAAAGATGAGAGGAATGTACACAAGATGAGAAAAATACATCTCATGTTTGTAAATAGAAGAAGAATAGTGCAGATGGGTTCAGAGAAAGCAATTGTTCTGATTGTTCGACCGGTAGAACCGTCCGAGCGATAGTATCACTCGCAAGGAGCGGTAGTACCGCTGAGAGCGTTTTTGCCGAGTGGAAGAACAAGGACAGCCCTATCTCGAACCTAGATGCAATATTCCTACTTCTAACTACGCACAGGAAACAGGAGGATTTTATACGGATCTCTCCCACCAAACATTTGGCCAAAAATGCGGGAGTACAAGCAATGCCCTAGAGAAAGGATTCAACAAGAGGAACCCTAAGAACGAGAAGAAACAGGGCATTACCGGTATCCATGGGAGGAAATCGAAGAGGAGGCAACCCCAACAGAGTGGATCTGATGAAGGGCCGACTGATCCGGAGGGCCTGAGGGCGCTCTGGGGCAATGGGCGGAGCAACCGGCGGCTAGGGTTCAGATGAGGGACGGGCGTGGAGGGGGCATAGAAAACACATCCAGCCCGCGCCCTTTATATATGCGCCCAGATGTCAGCCGATAGTACCACTCTTGTAGCTAGCCGGTGTTTGAGAGCGGTACTTCCGCTCCGGAAGTAGCGGTAGTACTGCTTCCAAATACCGGTACTACTGGCCAGGGGTACAGGTGCAAGCAGGAGCGGTAGAACCGCTCGTGCAAGACCGGAAGTACCGCTGGGACTACACAACTTAGTGGAAGAACGGTAGAACCGCTCTGACCACCGGTTGTGCCGCCAAGTTGTATCAGCCCATGCACAAAGAGATCAAGCTTGTGTACATTTGGAAGAGATGGCTTGAGATGAGGAGGCTTAGGATGGAGGCAAGACACTATGTTATGATGATGAATCCCCCAAGTGTGCAAGAAGCAAACAATAAAATCCACTCCTTGGAGAATTCAAGCATCTAGGAGAACCAAAGGGACAAGGCAAAAGGAAACACACAACCAAGAAAAAATGCCCTAGCATAGGGGCGGTGGCCGGAGCCACCTATGTTTGAGTCAAATGGTATGGCGCCGCAAAGAATTATCCTTGGGCCCATGACCAAAACTCGTCTTTGAAGCACAAGTACCATAAAAATGGCTAATGTGAAAGAGTTGATCAATTTTATGCATAATGGGGGGAGGAAAAGTTCATTGAGAGAACAATACTCCCCCTATGTCCATGCCTACACCTAGAACAAGACATCAAGATGAGTATGGTGGGGTGTGCAAGGGTTCAAGCCACATTGTTCGAATCAATGATATTTAGCTCATGCCTTAACTCGCGAAATCTTGCTTCATCCAAGGGCTTCGTGAAGATATCTGCAAGGTTATCATGAGTGTTGACATAGTTGAGCTTGATCTCCCGTCGCCTAATATGATCCCGGATGAAGTGATACCGAATCTCAATATGCTTCGTCTTGAAGTGTTGCACCGGATTAAGAGAAATCTGGATGGCACTTTCATTGTCACACCAAAGAGGCACTTTGTCACAAATGAAACCGTAATCCTTTAAAGTTTGCCTCATCCGTAGAAGTTGTGCACAACAACTACCAGCGGCCACATACTTTGCTTCGGTGGACGAGAGAGACACACCACTTTGCTTCTTAGAAGACTAACTCACCAAAGAGCAACCAAGGAATTGGCACCCTCTGGAAGTTGACTTCCTATCCACTTTGTCTCCCGCCCAATCAGAGTCCGAATAGCCTACAAGGTTGAAGTTTGCTCCTCTTGGGTACCATAAGCCAAAGTTTGGGGTATGAGCCAAATATCGAGAGATTCTCTTGACTGCCACAAAGTGGCTTTCCTTAGGTGCGGCTTGAAACCGTGCACAAATTCCCACACTCAACATGATACCGAGTCTAGATGCACAAAGGTAAACAAGGAGCCAATCATGGAGCGATATACCTTTTGATCCACCGCTTAATCATTGGGATCTATGTCAAGTTGGCATTTGACGGGCATTGCAGTGGAAGCCGGCTTGACATCACTTAGCTTGAATCTCTTGAGCATGTCTTGAGTGTATTTGGCTTGGTTGATGAAGGTTCCTTCTCTTCGTTGCTTGACTTCGAACCCGAGAAAGAACTTCAACTCTCCCATCATGGACATCTTGAACTTTGAGGTCATGAGAGCGGCAAATTCCTCATTGAAAGGTTTACTAGGAGAACCAAAGATAATGTCATCAACATATAGTTGGCACACAAACAACTCCCCTTTGAACTTCTTAGTAAAAAGAGTGGGGTCGATTTTCCCAATTTCAAACCCACGATCTTGCAACAACTCGGTAAGGTGGTCATACCACGCATGTGGGGCCTGTTTAAGGCCATAGAGTGCCTTATCGAGTTGGTAGACATGATCGGGGAAATAGGGATCCTCAAACCCGGGGGGTTGTTTGACATACACCAACTCATTAATAGGACCATTAAGAAAAGCACTCTTCACATCCATTTGTTGCAACTTGAAGTTATAATGAAGAGCATAAGCAATCAACAAATAAATAGATTCAAGGCAACCAATGGGAGCAAAGGTTTCACCGTAGTCGATACCCTTGACTTGGGAGTAGCCTTGTGCTACCAAGCGAGCCTTGTTGCGGACAATAATTCCATGAGCATCTTGCATGTTCTTGGATATCCACTTGGTTCCAATGACATTATGGTTCCCCGTTGGCCTTGGCACAAATCTCCACACCTTGTTGTGCTCGAAGTTGTTGAGTTCTTCATGCATGGCATTAAGCCAATCCGGATCTTCGAGCGCCTCATAGACCTTGGTTCAACACAAGAGACAAACACGTGATGTTCACAACAGATTGCCAATTGTCTACGAGCGCTTACCCCCCTTTTGTATGCTTCCAAGCACATTTGTCATGAGATGACCCTTGGCTGAGAGCTTGGCTGCAATCTTGGTGGCACGACGCTCCAATTCCTCCTCAGGAGTGAGTTGAGGAGTGGTTACTTGATCATCTTGAGCGTCGTCTTGAGCTTGTTCTTGATCTTGAGGTTGCCCTTGATCTTGAACTTGCTCGGAGGAGAGAACTTGACCTTGGGCATCACTTGGTGCTTCAACACCATCTTGAGGTTGATCTTGCCCTTGATCTTGTTCATGAGATTTAGGGCCTTCACTTTGTTCTTCGGAAGCATGTGGGTGTTGGGTTGGTGATGGTAAGCATGAGAGTTTGTAGCATAACCAACAAATATGCCCTCATGAGCTCTAGCCTCAAATTTAGACAAATGAACACCTTTCTTGAGAATGAAACACTTACACCCGAACACCCGAAAGTACTTGAGGTTGGGCTTGTTATTGGTGAGTATCTCATATGGAGTTTTGTTCAAGCCTTTGTGGAGATATAGCCGATTGGATGCATGGCACGCGGTGTTGATGGCTTCAGCCCAAAGGTGGTATGGAGACTTGAATTCCACCATCATGGTTCTTGCCGCATCCATCAACGTCCGGTTCTTCCTCTCCGCTATACCATTTTGTTGAGGGGTGTAAGGTGCGGAATATTGATGCTTGATCCCCTCATCACTAAGAAACTCATCCAAGGTGTAGTTCTTGAACTGGGTGTTGTTGTCACTTCTTATCATCAAGATCTTTGCATTATGTTGGCGTTGAGCTTCATTTGCAAAATCAATGATGGTTTGTTGGGTCTCACTCTTCCTCTTGAAGAAGTACACCCAAGTGTATCTTGAATAATTATCCAAAATCACCAAGCAATACTTTCTACCCCCAAGTATCAAAGGATGGAGGCCCAAAGAGATCCAAGTGAAGGAGCTCCAAAGGCCTCTTCGAGTAAATGATAGTCATGGGAGGGTGAGCCTTCTCATGTAGCTTTCCTTCGATACAAGCACTGCAAGCACGATCTTTAGCAAAACTAACATTTGTTAGTCCACGGACATGGTCCCCCTTGAGAAGACTTTGCAAAGATCTCATATTGACATGGGCTAAACGGCGATGCCAAAGCCATCCCACATCAACTTTAGCCATTAGGCATGTCACGGTCTTAGTGGGTCGCTCCGAAAATTTAATCACATTGAGACCGTTCTCAACATGCCCAACAAAGGCTAGTTTAAGAGTCTTGCTCCACAAGAGGGCCATGGTATCAATATCAAAGAAAGTTGTAAAGCCGATGAGTGCAAGTTGACGAACGGAGAGCAAACTGTACGCAAGGGACTCGACAAGCACGACCTTCTCGATCGTGAGATCATGAGAAATCACAACCTTGCCAAGTCCCAATACCTTAGAAGACGAGGCATCATGATGACCCAAAAGTGTAGGGGATCTATCGTAGCCCTTTCGATAAGTAAGAGTGTCGAACCCAACTGATGGGGAACCAAGAACAAGAAAATCAGCAGGATATTTAACTTTCCCACACAAGACTTCAACATCTCTAACAATCCCAACTGATGAAATAGTATCTCTATTGGCAAGCTTATTTGTAATATCAATTATTTCTATCTCAGCAGGTGCAGTATCATGCATAATTTCTTTGTATAAGGAATGAGGTATTGCACTTGCACTAGCACCCATATCACATAAGCCATGATAACAATGATCTCCTATTTTAACAGAAATAACAGGCATGCCTACAACAGTTCTATGTTTATTTTTAGTATCAGGTCTAGCAATTCTAGCAACTTCATCACAAAAGTAAATAATGTCGGCGTTCTGGACTTGGAGGTATCCAGTCCTGCCTACCTGCGGCCCACCACGTGGCTCCATCGACGGCCTGGTACGGCCCAGCTTCAACACCAACATAGCAAGACCCTCGCAAGGGGCCAAGCCTCACGACGGGGACGACGCCAAGGCCCCCGAATGAGTTGGCCTCCTCAGGAGGGCTCCTAAGGGGTGAAGAGTTCTATGCAGCTACCTCATGAGGCTCAGCTGACGTGAGCCATGACGACCAAGGCCAGGCGGGCTCCAGGCGGGTGCAGAGCGCAGGTTTCCTCTTCGGTGCAAGGGAGGCAAGCCACAGGCGCGGAGTCCCAAGGAATCAACCAAAGGTTTCCATTCTGGTGCAACAAGACCAAGACCGCCAGGACATCAAGACGGAGGTCATCACCAAGCCCATCGCGACGTCACAACCAGAGGCTTTTCGCAAGCGAAGACTACTTTTGTCAGGATAGACTGTACTACTTGTCCCGTTTCAAATCCTTATGGAATCCCTTCCCGCTCATATTTGGGAGGAGGACCAAGGCACTATATATAGGACTTAGCCACCACCATAGAAAGGGGCCGAAACCAGAGCAAGTAGAGCAACACACCAGCTCAAGAACACCTCATCTCCTGAGGCTTGTTCATCCCTATACTAGTTCATCCATAGACCCTCGAGGCAATCCACCACACCACACTGGAGTAGGGTATTACACCACAATGGTGGCCCGAACCAGTATAAATCTCTATGTCTTTGTGTCTATGTGAGCTCTACGCGCTAGGCAAGGAAGGATCGCGAGTAGGCAGGCTGGCCAGGTTGAGATCTCCGCATGCACCCCAGTGTTTGAACCTCTCATGGGTTGCCAGATCCCGAAATCCGACATTTGGTGCGCCAGGTAGGGGTGCGTCGGATCCTCTCTTCCGTCGTTCGATCCACTACTGCTCTGACATCTCCATGGCCGATGCGTGCAGGGCTCGCGCCGAGCGTTGGGCTGCAATCGCCGCCCGCATCGCTTAGACGGCTCTGGCGGGTGACGGCTGCGCCAGCCGCGCTCCTTCTCTGGTGGCCAACGCTGCCACGAGCCCTGCCAGCCACGAGCAGCAAGCTTCATCGCTGCACCCGTTGGTGCGCCGTGACGGCCGCACCGCTACTCCATCACTGACTCCAGCAGCTTCATCATCCCACGCGCGCCGCGGTCAGGTGGACGCGCAGGCCGCGCTGCTCATGGCGCGGGAGCTTCTTTGCTACCGTCCCGTGGGTGATCTCTACGAGAAGTGGCTCGAGCGCATCGCCGAGCTCATCAGCGTCGCGCACGGGGGCTTCGACAGGCTGGCTCGCTCGCTACCTCAGCATCCACCTGCAGCAGGCGACGTCGCGCACGGGGCTCCTCCCTCGCCTTCGACCTGGGGCGCCATCATTGAGCCAAGGCTTATGGCTCCACGGCGCGACCCGCAGCGCCCGGCGCCGGCTCGGGACAACGTGAGCTACCAGGTGGTTCAACGTCCCCAAGGAGAGGCACACGTGCTTCCAGCGCCCTAGCACCAGGCTCACGAGCCGCCGCAGGAGGTGGCGGTGCGCGTGCAACAGGACCATGTTCTACCCCCTTGACGACCTCCGGTGGCCACGACAGGATGCCGCGCATTCACTGCAGAGCTCTGCAACGTCATTTGGCCGAGCAAATTCAAGCCCGACCTGCCTCCACGCTACAACGGCATCGCAGACCCTGCCGAGTTCCTGCAGCTCTACGAGCTGAGCATCGAGGTGGCCAACGGCGATGAGTAGATCATGGCAAACTGGTTCCCAATGGCCCTCAAGGATGGCGTGCGTTCTTGGCTCCTGAACCTGACCGAGGGGTCGGTTTCTTCCTGGGAGGAGATGCGCAGCCGCTTCATCGCCAACTTCCAGGGCACCCGCGACCGTCCCCGGCCACGGGCAACTTGCGCCGCATCAAGCAGCAGCCTAGAGCGACCCTGCATAAGTATATCCAACGCTTCAACAACGTCCTCCTCAAGATTCCCAAGGTGTCCGACGAGGCCATCATCTCCGCGTTCACCGATGGCGTCCGTGATGTCAAGATGAAGGAGGAGCTCTCCATCCACGAGCACCTCTGCACTGCTCTGGAGATGTTCAACATGGCGAACAAGTGCGCGAGGGCTGAGGAGGGACGCCTCTCCCTCCTCGAGCTCCCTCATGCTGATCCAGAAGACAAGAAGACCAAGACCGAGGACATGAAGCGCAAGGGGCCGGCCGTGCTTGCGGCAGAGCCAGAGACCAAGCGCGGCTGCGACCACCCCAAGTCCTCCAAGGGCAAGCGGCCATTCTGCGCCTTCCACAACGTCTACAGCCACAACACTAGCGACTGTCAGGAGCTCAGGGCTCTTCGCGATGGGTGCCTCGGTCGACTCCCCGAGCGCAACGATCGGGGCTACAATCGCGGAGGTGGATGAGGCGAAGGACGCTGGGACGGACGCGACTGCCATCAAGAGTGGCGCGACTAGCCTCGCGAGGGCAACTAGAGGGAGCAGCCTCGTGAGGACCGCCCTCAGGGAAATGCAGCTTTGCCTCCTCTGCCTCCACTGCCAAGAAGGAACAAGGATCACCATCAGGACGAGGGGGCTGGGGGCTTCCAGGAGCCGCAGGCCATTGCCTGCATCTTGGGCGGCTCACAAGCCCCAGCTTCTCACCGTGTCTTCAAGCAGTTCACGCGCGAGGTCAACGCGGCGCTCCCCAAGCTTGAGTCAACTCGCCCCCTCAAGTGGTCCAAGTGCGCCATCACCTTCGACTCCTCAGACCGGCTCAAGTGCGTGGCCACTGCTGGCGCGCTCCCCATGATCTGCTCCCCCGTCATCAGCAACGTAACCGTCACCAAGACTCTCATTGATGGCGGAGCAGGGCTCAATATTCTCTCCGTCTAGACGTTCGACAGGCTCCAGGTGCCATACTACCAGCTGCACCCCACCAATCATTCTCAGGAGTGACCGATGGATCAACACACCCGATCGGGCAAGTTCGCCTCCCTGTCACCTTCGGCGAGCGCAACAACTACCGCACTGAGCTCATCGACTTCGACGTCACCGACATCCACCTGCCCTACAACGCCATCCTTGGGTACCTAGCACTGGCCAAGTTCATGGCGGCCACGCACCACGGTTACAACATCCTCAGGATGCCAGGAAGCAGCGGCATCATCACGGTCACCTATAAGGAGAAGGATGCGGTGTGCTCCCTTGAGCGCGCTTTCCAGGCTGCAGCAGTTGAGAACCCAGAAGACGACGATGGCGCCCTCCCTCCTGAGGTCGCCCCCAAGACAAAGAAGCTGCAGGTGAGCCAGGGATCTCGTGAGGAAGCATCACTCGAGGACGCAGTGCTGAGCCTCGCTTCCCCGGATGCGGAAGCTTCACCCGTCACATAGGAAGGCGCGCCCGGCACCCCTCTTAGGCTGGGCTCACGGGCTCTCCTCTAGAGGGCCTCAGACCTAGCCCATGTCGCGAGAGTGGCGCTTGGGCACCATGTGGAAGCGCTCTTGAGAGCACGCTTCCCAAGAGAAGGCAGCAGGCATGAGGCACCAGGCGTTTAGGAATTCATCAGCGAGTCAATCGAGGAGATTCAGGAAGGAAGGGTTCTGCAAGGCGATCGTCGCCTGCCACGAGGCGGAGCTTGCTGCCCTAGTGAGGGTAAAGAGTTCTGCATCTGCATCGACATCCCTGGGATCAACATGGCCGTGTCTCGGCAGCTCATGTGGCCGTCTCGTGTCGGCCGATGCGAGGGACCGCCTCACAGCTACGTCTGCATGCCTTTCGGCCTGGCAGTCGCGGCTGAGGCGTTCAAGCGCTGCATGAGGGACGCTCAAGCAGCCTACGAGGCCAGGCGCCAGGCGATCTTGGCGGAAGTGGAGGAGCACCCTCAGGAGCCTTCCGGTCCCTCCGAGCCTCCCGAGGCTCGGCACCGGAGCGGCTCATGAAAAACGGCTTCAGCAGCACGCGTTTTTTGGCTACTTCAACAACTCTTCAGCAACGGTACCAGGTGACATCTCCCTAGTTTGTTCAGTTTGGCGCTGCTCGGGCTGCATCATCGCCAGCCCATGTGGGTCTGTCCCTACAACTTGTATCCCTTTTGCATTTTATCAGAGCCAGTTACAATCCTTTGCAAACTACTTTCGAATTACCAACTGCCTGACCGGCGCTTCGTCGCTAAGAACATCTCGCGCCCTTGCGAACCCTCCCGTGACCGCCTCATGATTAAGGACTGGCACGGCGTTTGTGCTCGGGTTCGTCCCTGCAGCGTCGCTAAACCCAAGTAGCTGAGCTCTTGCTCATGGGCTAGCCCCGTGTACGTCACCTCCCGTGGATCTTGGTGCCTTGTTCTCGCATGAGCTAATCATGATGGATGAGGAAGGGCACGCGACATGGTGCCCCCGTGGCCACGGGAACCGCGTGCCGACTATCTTTCTTCAGGATCTTTGCATGAGAATACTAGGCACGATGCCTGTGCTCGGACCCGTCCCTGCAGCATTGATAAATCCAGCGGCTGAGCTCTGTCTAGCAGGCTGGCCCCATTCACGTCACCTCCTAGGTTCGTTGGTGTCTGGCCTTCTCATGCAATAGCCCCAGGAAATTCATTTGGTGCAGGCTTCCTAACCATCTCGCAGGACCAATTCAAGCATCCCCAATCAAGACCAGGCGCAACCCGCCTTGAGGTAGGGCCTCGTGAGTCCTGCGCTGGCTCACGGGTGCCCATATACACCTCCTCTAGTCCTGCCATGCAAGCCACGTGCCAGGGCAGGGCTGTACTCGCCCCGGGGGCTCTCCTCGGAGGGAGCCCCCTTCCACGCACTAGTGGAAGCACCATGCTCCATGCTGGTCGTCGACACTGCCGAGGAGCGACTATGCCCGTGCAAGAGCGGAAGCGCTATGCTCCACGCTGGTGATAAACAACTGGGGGTGGCCTCACGGCCGCAATAACCTTAGGAAGCCTCCGGGCTCGGTGACTAGCCTCACCGCGCTGCTCTCCCTCAGGAAGGTAGCGCGAGGGGGCTGGGCACGGGGGCTACGCTTAGGACACGCCTGGCGTACCCCACCTTGAGAAGCCTCACGGGCCTGGTCTTCGCGCACCCCTCCCAAGAGAGAGCTTGGCGAGGGAAAGGTAGGATGGTCTGTTCGTACGCCAAGGGGGACTCAGGAGCCTAACTGGTCACATAGCCCCTCGCCTCTTGGGTTCGTCCTAGTGATCCGGACGACTCAACAACGGCTGAGGTATGTGCGGGGCCGGGCCCTGGGCAATACGCCAAGACCTGGTTGTCACCCTTCTCCTTCAAGCTGTTCGTACGTCAAGGAGGACTCCTCAGCAACGCGACTCAGGAGCCTAACTGGTTCCGTAGCCCCTTACCTCTTGGGCTTGTCCTGGTGATCCGGACGACCCAACACCGGCTGAGGCACGCGCGGGGCCGGGCCTTGCCGACGCAGAACATCATGGCTTGCCCCTACATCTTTTCCTAATATGTTCGCACGTCAAGGGGGACTCCTGAGCATCACAACTCAGGAGCCTAACTAGTCTTGTAGCCCCTCACCTCTTGGGCTCGTCCTGGTGATCCGGACAACCCAACGACGGCTGAGGTATGCGTGGGGCTGGGCTCTGCCGACGTAGAACAATAAAGCAAACGAAAAAGCTAAAGGAGCATAATCTAGTTATTACAAGACATATTGTTCCAAGCAAATAGTTTTAAATGCCTCACCGAGGCATGTCGCATGGTGCAGGATAAACATGCAAAAGGAAAACCTCCGAGCCACCTCTTCATACTTGGGCATCACCGCTGGTCGCCAGCGGAACCTCGTCGCCAGGCGCGCCGCTCGTCCCACAGGCTTCATTTGGAGGGCCAACCACCATGTACTTGTTCAGCATGGCATCCACAAAGCTCTTCACGGCGATAGCAGTAGCATCCCCGGAGTTGGCGTTCCCCGGAGCAAGGAAGGAGGAGAGGTTGAAGCTGGCATCCTGGAGATAAAGATGGCTGAAGACGCACGTCAGAGCCAAGGAATAAAGTGAGCGTGCCTCGCCTTCCCTAGAGATGTAAACCCGTCGACAGCATCTTCGAGCACCGCCACAACTTCAGGAAGCAGAGCAGTAGGGCTCTCCCTCCGGGTCGTCACCACCGCCTTTCCCGAGGGACCATCTCCAAAGAGCGCCTTCTGGGCCTTGTGGAAGCGCACCTCAAGGGAGGAGAGGGTGTCACGTTCCATGGCGGCCACCTTCTTGGTCTCGGACAGGGCCGCATAGGCTGCCTCCACCTCCTCTCTCAGCTTCACCAGGCGATCGCGCTCCCCGGCCTTCTCTAAAGCCGTCTTCTTCACCTCAGCGTCCCGACTGGCAACGGCAGCCTCCTGGGCCTTCAGCTTCTCCTCGCGCTCCTGGAGCTAGCTGGCCTGGGTGGCCTGCTGATCCTGGAGGGTCTTCAGGTCAGCCTCCACCGCACAACACCGGTTCTCACCTTCTGCGGCCTCCTTCTGCGCCAGGTCACGCGCCATGGAGAACACCCCAAGTGCCTTCTGGGCCTCCTCCGCAGAGCCCCAGGCCACGTGAACAGACGCGGCAGCCCTGTGCCAACCACAGATCAACCCCAGGCGACCTCGTGCCGAACGACAATCCGGGCCCTGGAGCTCACCCTGGAGGAGGTCCAGCGCCACCCTTCCCTCTTCCAGGGTCCCGGAGGGAGCAGGAACACCGTGGCTCGGCCACGCGCTGTGCAAGGGAGGAGACGCCCTCGGCGCCGTGGCAGAAGAAACCTCAGCCTCATGATGGACCGGGGGCTCTGGAGGCTGATTGCCCCCAGCAACTGTGACAAGGCTGGGTGTTGGAGGGGTCAGGCCTGCCGAAGGCACCGGCACCTCCTGAGGACAGGCATCCAAATCCTTCGGAGAAGGCGTCACCTCTGGGGTGCTGGAGGTAGCAGCACCTTTCTTCACCATGGCTGCAGAGGCCATGCCATCGCTTGCGGCTGCGGCGATCTCCGTCCCCTCCTTCTGCTTCTTCAACGGCTGCTGCCTAATGACAGGAGAGTACGCTCAGCACCACTTCAAGAACCAACAAGCAAGGATAAGGGAGAAACTTACTGGTCAACAAAGGCGTAGTGCCTCTTCATGCTCAGCAGCGGGCGCTGAGGCGGAGCAGCTGGCGCCGAGCCCTTGGGAGTAGGAGAGCTTGCGGTCAGCGTCGCCTGGGGCGGCGTCGGCGAAGGTGGGCTGCTGCCCGGAGAAATCACCGCGGTCCTGCTCTTCCTCGCAACTGGTCGCTTGTGCTTCTTCAAGGAGGCCACCACAGACCTCGTGGCGACTCCTGAAGGGCGCGACACCTCCACCACCGGGGGCTCTCCATCATCATCGTCGTCTGGCAGGTCATGCGGGAGCTCCCTTTGCTTTGGGGCAAAGGATTCGTCCACGACCTCATCCTCGGTGGTCTCGGAGGATTGACCATCGGAGGAGAGGAGCACCAAGGTAGTAGGCAGCAAGGAAGACCCCAGCCGCACAAACTCGAGCTCATCAAAGACAGGCATGGCCGAGGCGACCTCCTCGGCATTTTCACGGTCATACATCGGGAGCCAGCCCTCCAGAGGATTGCTTAGATCCCTTCCCATCAGGTAGAGTAGCATCTTGTTCAGCTCCTCCTCGGGAAGGGGATCTCGGTGCAGGCGGATCTTGTCGTCGTCACCACCAAGCTTCCACAAGGTACGGGGGCGGTCTTGAAGCGGCACGACGCGCTGCTTCAGGAACTCCCTGATGAGCATAGCCCCCGTCAGCTTCGCGTCCTTCAGCTCCTTGTCCATCGTCCGCACAAACAATGTCAGGGCAGGGTCGGTGATCTTCTCGGATTTCCACCACTTGTTGGAGATGGGGAATGCGGTCGGCAGCTTCAGTGAGCTCTGGAAGCTCTTATCATCCATCAACACCCACCTCTTCATGGCATCATCCACCTTCTTCCCGGCGCGGGAGATTGCGTTACCACCCCGCGCCACAACAAAACTGATGCACCCGACCGGATTGTCGCCGGTCTTGCGAAGATAGATGAGATGGCGGAACAGGGCAACGGAGTGTAGCACACCCATGAACGCCTCACAATAGAAGGCGAAGAGGGACAGAAGGAGGATGGAGTTGGCATGGATGTGGAGCGCTTGGAGTCCGTTATGGTGAAGGATGGCGAAGACGAAGGGGGAGAACAGAGGTACTAGCCCGGAATAGATGTTGTGCATGAAGAAGGGGAAGAAGTTGCTACCCACCGGCTCCGGGACAGCGGTGGTGACCCGGAGCGCGGTCTTCCCCCACTCATTGTCGTTGCTCGCCATGAGGAGGAGCATTGCCTGAAGCTTCTCTTCGGCCATGCAGGGCGCCAGCAGCCCTGGCTCGTACCAGGCGGAGCCGTCAGCCGAGGAGGAAGCCATGGTCTTCTCGGCGGCCATCAGGCAGAAGGTTTGGTGGAGAATCGGTAGATCTCGTGAGCTCTTCTGCTATGGGGAGAAGGGGACCTGGAGCAAGACGAAGAAGGAGAAAGGAAGGCCTGGTGGCAGGCAGCACCCCTTTTGTCAGACTGGAGTAGTTGTTGAGGCAGGGTGGGAAGCGGAGTCGCCCACGTCCAATCAATCGCCACACGTCATCAAGGCTGCAGACGGTTAGGGCCCGTGGCGCTCCGCACTTGCCCTTTGGCTTCGCCTAGAAGCCAAGTCCGAGCGCGCCTTGGACCCGAGGGCTACTGTCGGCATCCTAGACTTGGGGGTATCCAATCCTGCCTGCCTGGGGCCCACCACGTGGCTCCATCAACGGCCTGGTATGGCCCGGCTTCAACACCAACATAGCAAGACCCTCGCGAGGGGCCAAGCCTCGCAAGGGGGACGACGCCAAGGCCCCCGAAGGAGTTGGCCTCCTAAGGAGGGCTCTTGGGAAGCGAAGAGTTCTATGCAGCTACCTCATGAGGCTCAGCTGACGTGAGCCATGACGACCAAGGCCAGGTGGGCGCCAGGCGGGTGTAGAGTGCAGGTTTCCTCTTCGGTGCAAGGGAGGCAAGCCACAGGCGCGGAATCCCGAGGAATCAGCCAAAGGTTTCCATTCTGGTGCAACAAGACCAAGACCGCTAGGACAGCAAGACGGAGGTCATCACCGAGCCCACCACGGCGTCACGACTAGAGGCTTTTCGTAGGCGAAGACTACTTTTGTCAGGCTAGACTGTACTACTTGTCCCCTTTCAAATCCCGCCATTGTGGAATCCCTTCCCGCTCATATTTGGGAGGAGGACCAAGGCACTATATATAGAACTTAGCCACCACCATAGAAAGGGACCGAAACCAGAGCAACTAGAGAAACACACCAGATCAATAACACCTCATCTCCTAAGGCCTTTTCATCCCTGTACTAGTTCATACATGGCCCCTCGAGGCAATCCACCACACCATGCTGGAGTAGGGTATTACACCACAACAGTGGCACGAACCAGTATAAATCTCTATGTCTTTGTGTCTCTGTGAGCTCTACGCTCTAGGCAAGGGAGGATAGCGAGTAGGCAGGCTAGGCAGGTTGAGATCACGGCACGCACCCCAGTGTTTGAACCTCTCACAGGTTGCCGGATCCCGAAATCCGACAAATAACATGCCCATTAATATTATCAGCCAAGAGATCTTTAACCATAGCAATACTAGGTTTAACTTTAATTTGGTCAGGTGGTGTAGGTGTTCTAGTATTACTCTTATGAACCACAGTTGAAGCTTTAGCATGATCCTTTATCCTGACAGGGAAAGGTGGTTTCTCAATATAGGTAGTAGGAACGATAGGATCATTATAAGTGATAGTCTTTTCTTCAACCTTAATAGGTGCAACTACTTTTACTTCAGTGGGAGGATTATATTTAAACCACTTCTCCTTAGGGAGGTCAACGTGAGTAGCAAATGATTCATAGAAAGAAGCTACTATCTTAGAGTCAAGTCCATATTTAGTGCTAAATTCATGAAAAGCATCGGTATCCATAAAAGATTTAACACAATCAAATTTAGGTGTCATACCTGACTCCTTACCTTCGTCGAGATCCCAATATTCAGAGTTGCATTTAATTCTTTCCAATAAATCCCATCTGAATAGAATTCATCATAAAAGAACCAGTACAAGAAGTATCGAGCATGGAGTGATTGTTGAGAGAAAGCCGCGCATAATTTTTTTGAATAATCATTTCTCTTGAGAACTCATGATTGGGGCATGAATATAACATTTACTTAAGCCTCCCCCAAGCTTGAGCGATGCTTTCTCCTTCGTGAGGCCAAAAATTATATATATAATTACGATCACGATGAACAAGATGCATAGGATAAAACTTCTGATGAAATTCCAATTTCAATCGTTTGTAGTTCCATGATCCCATATCATCACATAGCCTAAACCATGTCAATGCCTCTCCCTTCGAAGATAAAGGGAAGACCTTCTTCTTGATAACATCCTTGGGCATACCTGCAAGCTTAAATAATCCACAAACTTCATCCACATAGATTAGGTGCAAGTTGGGATCCAATGTTCCATCTCCTATGAAAGGATTAGCTAGCAGTTTCTCTATCATACCCGAAGGAATTTCAAAGTAAACATTTTCAGTAGGTTCAGTAGGTTGAGGAGCAACTCTTTGCTCTACTGGTCGGGGTGAAGATACCCCGAACAAGCCCGTCGAAGGATTATGTTCCATAGTAACAAGTGACAGTAAATTTCAGCACACTATATAAATTTTTCCTTACCAAGTTCAACTTACCAAAGGCGCTTCACTCCCCGGCAACGATGCCAAAAAAGAGTCTTGATGACCCAAAAGTGTAGGGATCTATCATAGTCCTTTCAATAAGTAATAGTGCGAACCCAACGAGGAGCAGAAGGAAATGACAAGTGGTTTTCAGTAAGGTATTCTCTGCAAGCACTGGAATTATTGGTAACAGATAGTTTTGTGATAAGGTAATTCGTAACGGGTAACCAGTAACAAAAGTAAATAAGGTGCAGCAAGGTGGCCCAATCCTTTTTGTAGCAAAGGACAATCCTGGACAAATTCTTATATAGAGAAAAGCGCTCCCGAGGACACATGGGAATTATCGTCAAGCTAGTTTTCATCACGCTCATATGATTCGCGTTCGTTACTTTGATAATTTGATATGTTGGTGGACCGGTGCTTGGGTACTGCCCTTTCTTGGAAAAGCATCCTACTTATTATTAACCCCTATTGCAAGCATCCGCAACTACAAAAGAAGTATTAAGGTAAACCTCACCATAGCATGAAACATATGGATCCAAATCAGCCTCTTACGAAGCAACGGATAAACTAGTGTTTAAGCTTCTATCACTCTAGCAACCCATCATCTACTTATTACTTCCCAATGCCTTCCTATAGGCCCAAACAATGGTGAAGTTTCATGTAGTCGACGTTCACATAACACCACTAGAGGAAAGGCAACATACATCTCATCAAAATATCGAACAAATACCAAATTCACATGACTACTTATAGCAAGACTTCTCCCATGTCCTCAGGAACAAACGTAACTACTAACAAATCATAATCATGTTCATAATTAGAGGGGTATTAATATGCATAAAGGATCTGAACATATGATCTTCCACCGAATAAACCAACTAGCATCAACTACAAGGAGTAATCAACACTACTAGCAACACACAGGTACCAATATGAGGTTTTGGGACAAAGATTGGATATAAGAGATGAAATAGGGTTTGAGAGGAGATGGTGCTGGTGAAGATGTTGATGGAGATTCACCCCCTCCCACTGAGAGGATCGATGGTGATTATGATGGTGACGATTTCCCCCTTTCGGAGGGATGTTTCCCCGGCAGGACAGCTCCGCCGGAGCCCTAGGTTGGTTCCGCCTCGTGGCGGCGGTGTTTCGTCCCGAAAGCTTGCTTATGATTTTTTCTAAGGTAAAAGACTTCATATAGCAGAAGATGGTCACCAGTAGCCTGCCAGGGGGCCCACAAGGCAGGGAGCGCGCCCAGGGGGTAGGGCGTGCCCCCCACCCTCGTGGCCAGGGTGTGGGCCCCCTCTGGTACTTTCTTCGCCCATGATTTTTTATTAATTCCAAAAATAACTTTCTTGGAGTTTCAGGGCTTTTGGAGTTGTGCAGAATAGGTCTCTAGTATTTGCTCCTTTTCCAGCCTAGAATTCCAGCTGTCGGCATTGCCCCTCTTTTGTAAACCTTGTTAAATAAGAGAGAATAAGCATAAGTATTGTGACATAACGTGTAATAACAGTGCATAATGCAATAAATATCGATATAAATGCATGATGCAAAATGGACGTATCACATCACCCCACTCGACATTGGTGGGCATAGATGGAATCTTGTGCACGTCCACCACCAAGCCCTTGCTTTCGGTCATATGATTTGTGGCTCCACTATCGAGCAACCATGATCCCCCACCGGAAGCAAACACCTACAAGAGATCAATGCTTGGTTTTAGGTACCCATTTTGTAAGGGGTCCTTTGATGTTAGTAACAAGGGTCTTAGGAACCCAAATAGACCATTCAATGTACTCATAAGGAGAACCAACAAATTTAGCATAAACATGTCCATCACTAGCACGGCATAACACATAAGAAGGGTTAAAGTCGCCGGCTTTGTTGGAAGGGGTGGCATTGCCCTTCTTGTCATCACCACCCTTCACATTGTTCTTCTTCTCCTTGGAAGCACCCTCTCCCTCCTTCACAAAAGTTTGCTTGAGATGAGGAGGTCGTTTGGCCTTGTCATTCTTCTTCTTGTTCTTGGACTTGGGTGCGAACCCAATTCCCTCCTTGGCCACCACTTCCTTTTGATTTCTCAAAAGGTCGTTGAGGTTCTTCTCACCTTGTATGCAAGACACGAGGCCTTTCTCAAGTTACTCCTTCAACTTAGCATTCTCCTCAACAAGATGCATATGCTCAAAACAAGGGTTAGTAGCATTTGCATTACCAATTAAAACCATATGAGGAAAAGTGGCTTTCTCCTTGGTTAGAGTCACTTGGAGTTGATCATGAGACTCTTTGAGACTAGCATGAGTACCCTTCAAGGCCCTGTGAGCCTTGTCAAGTATATCAAAATCCTCCTTGAGTCTAGCAAGATCAACCCCAAGTTTGGCCCTCTCGAAAATTAGCACACGAGATACAATAGGAGCATGATCAAGATCTTTCTTTAATTTAGCATGGTCAACGTTGTGTGACTCCTCAAGATCCAAACGATGACCGCGCTCTTCCTCAAGCACATTAGAGAGATCCGATATCTCATCGGCATAGTCACGACTATTGTAACACCCCGGATGTAAATTTCCATCTTTGTAACTCCAACTCTTGCCATTTTCGGCTATGTGATATCATATTTCCCTCCGTGGTTGGGTTTTGTCTTTTGTTTTGAATTTTATTCATGTCATGCATATCATATCATGTCATCATGTGCATCTCATTTTCATACGTGTTCGTCACATGCATCCGAAATTTTTCCCCGTTGTCCGTTTCGCAATCCGACACTCCCATGTGCACCGGCGCACCCCTCTTGTCTATTTTTGTGTGCGGGTGTTGAACGTTCTCAGAATGGACCGAGCCTTGCCAAGTGGCCCTGGTATAGCACCGGTAGACCACCTGTCAAGTTTCGGGTCATTTGGAGCTCGTTTGGTACTCCAACGGTTATCCGCATATCCACAAAGGCCTCTTTTGAGTTGCAGCCTAACACCCCTCCAAAACAGCCCAATAACCCATCTAAGGCACTTCCATGCTCTCCGTCGTCGCATCACGATCGTGTGGGCGAAAACTACACCCCATTTGGAGTCTCCTAGCTCCATCTACCTATAAATATGTGCACTCCCCCGAAATTCACGGACAAACCCTAGACGAAATCCCTCCTCCGCCGCCGGACACGTCCGGATCGGACCGGATGCGTCTGCCCCGCCGCCCGCGCCGAATCAGGCGCCACCACGTGGCACTCCGGCCTCCGCCGCTGCCGCCGGCCCGCCAG